>NC_064285.1:63149772-63247238 GCF_019186545.1 Solanum stenotomum
TACATATTTTATTTGAAAATCACGTAATAGTATTATAAGGTATAATAATTAACAACTTAACATATTTTAAAATTTTAGTTGACTCTCCAAATTCCATATGTCTCATGTAATTGAGACAGAGAAAAACATATATTGGTTTAAAATTAATAAAAATATTATAAATTATAATAATTAACAACTTCAAATTTATAAAAAAAATCCTTTAAAAAAATTTAGTTGGCTCTCTAAATTCAATCGGTATTACAATAATTAAAACATAGAAATTAACATAGATTGGACTCCTGCTGATATTTATGTTTCCTTTTTTTGAAATTTTCTCTTTTATGCTTTATATAAATAAATTTTTTATGTAAAAAGTATTATAAATCATAATAATTAATAGCTTAAAATATTTGAAAACATATAAAAAGTTTTTGTTAACTTTCAAAATTTCATCTGTACCGCATAAATTGGGAGAAATATATATATATATATATATATATATATAGATATTTTAAGTTGCTAATTATTGTGAGTTAAAGTACGTTTTATGTAATTTTCATATATATTACTCGCTTTGTCCTGATTTATGTGATACAAATGAAATTTCAAAAGTCAATGAATTTTTTATAAGTTTTTTTTTATATTAACTTGTTAATTATTGTGATTTATAATATATTTACGTAAAACATACTCTAAATAAAAATAATTAGCAACTTAAAATATATAAAAACATACTAAAAAATTGATCAACTTCAAATTTCATATGTACCACATAAATTAAAACAGAAACAGTAACATATACTCTAAATAAAAATAATTAGCAACTTAAAATATATAAAAACATACTAAAAAATTAATTAACTTCAAATTTCATATGTACCACATAAATTAAAACAGAAACAGTAACATATATTAGGCCCTGTGCTGGCACGGGGTCCCATATCTAGTATATATGTGTGTGTGTGTGATGTGTTTGTCCATTACAAATTGTCCAACAAACACGTGAATTTCCATTCCAAGGCTATAGCACCCCTTTTCTTTTTGATATATATATAGATATGTCTTTGTTTGTCCAACAAACACATGCAATTTCATCCATAGAGGCTATAGCACCCCTTTTCTTTTTGGTAGCTAGGGTGTCAATCAAAGTATATTTGCCCCACATGCATTCAATGGGAAAGAAAGATAACTTTCTTTTTCATTGGAACATATTACTCCCTCCGTCAGTTTTATTTGTCACTGTTTAATTTGACACACATATTAAAATAAATAATTATTGATATTTGTATTTTATCAAAACTGTTCATATTAAATGATGTTTAGTATTAGTTTTTGAAAAATGATTTGTAGAATAAATACTTAATACTAACAATAAAACATGAAAAAAAATTAATTATTTTTTCTTGATATGTCAAAAGTAACAAGTAAAAATAAAAATTTATTTTAAAATAAATGACTATTAAAAGTGAACGAAAGAAGTAAAGAATTAATATATTAATTTAATTTTACACAAAAATTAACAAGTAAAGGAGCAAGCTAATTTGTCAAAATGTTGATGTAAATTGAATATTTTAAAAGTGTTTAGCTAACATAAAAAATACTTTATTAGCTTTGAGTAGGACAACACTCATATATTTTCTTGAAATATGTATTGAGTTTTTAATTTCAGTTGATAGCAACCCTTTCGCTTGTTGCAAATTGCAATCCATTAGTTGGTTTTAGTTTTGTGAATAATTTGAACTCGAAAAAATAAAAGAGAAAGTGAAAGTAACTTTTTTTTATATAATTTTTAAATTTTTGAAAATTTTAAAATTTAACCTTTAAATTGAATTTTTCAAAATTGTATCAGACGTGATTTTCGGAGTTAAACTAAAACTCACTAAGGTTTACCCATTATTAAAAATAAAGGGTTTTTTTTAAAAAATATTAATGAGAAATTTATGCTAGATTTACTTGATTTTTCTATTTATTTTCACTAAATCAGCTCATGACTCAGAAAATGAATGGTACATAGAGACTCTCACTAAAATAGTGAGAAGCTTTCTAATATTTCCGTATGAAAATACAATATTATTAATTTTTTTCAACATTTTAATTAATATCTATAAAAATAAACCATGAATATTTTTCACGGGAAAATAGTAATTTCTCGTTAATGAGCCTATTTTTTTTAGTGTAGAACACTAAATTGACGTTTCATTTTTATACAAGTTAAAATATCTATTTGTGCACGTTCAAAATTAAAGAACATAAATATCAGTTTAAATTAAGTTAAAGAATACATTTATGTATTATGTTTTTTATTAAATCTGTTTTATCAATATTTTTTTTAAATAATACATTAAAAATAAAATTTGAAGGTCAAACTGAAACAAGATTATATTAAAGTGTCATAATAAAATTTAGGAAGAAATTAAAAAGGCATATAAATGTGTGTGTCCATTACAAATTGTCCAACAAACACATGCAATTTCCATCCATATAGGCAATAGCACCCCTTTTCATTTTGGATCTTTTTTGGTAGGCCCCACATGCAATCAATGTAAAATAAGAGAGTTTTCTTTCCCATTGCAACCTACTCCCTCTATTCACTTTTATTTTTACTTGTGACTTGAAATATTTATTAAAAAAATAACTAATAATATATATATTTTATCAAACTATCTTCCTATTAAATAATGTTTTAAAAAGTAATTTAGAAAATAAATATTTAATGCTGAAGATAAAATATGGAAAAAAGTAATTGTATTTTTTTGATATATCAAAAATAACAAATAAAAATAAAAATTTATTTTAAAAATAAATAACAAATAAAAATAAACTAGCAGAATATAATAAGCAGATTAGTTGGGCTCGACAGAAAATTTAACAAGTAAAAGAGTAAACAAATTTGTCAAAATAATGACACATCTACCAAAGTAAATTGATTAGCCAACTACAACAATTGTAAAGTAGGTCCCCACAAGTCAAAGAAAGATAGATTTAAATTTTAAAAGAGGAAAATGGTCGGATATATTTCACAATTTTGTTATTTAGAATTGATATATCTTTCGTTATAAAAATGATTCATATATACATTTACTGTTATACAAATAACTTACATGTACCCTTTTTACATCAATGAAAAATTTATGCTAGATTATATGATTTTTTTAATTCATTTTTTACTTAATTAGGTTATGTCGGAGAAAATGTACGGTGAATAAAGATTCTCACAATTTCTCACTAAAATAGTAAGAAGCGTTCTAATATTTCGTATGAAAATAAAATATTACGGAGTATTAACTTTTTTCAATCTTTAAATTAAAATATCTATTAATATTAATTTTCCTTTTAATGAGCCTATATTTATTTTATATTTGTGAGGATAAGATAGTATGAAACTCTGAAAGGTTGTTGATAGATCAAATTCTCTCATATGTTGAAGGGTCCCCTATTGACCAATCCCCTAATAAATAAATAGATAAATAAATAAAAACAAATGATACAAAAAATTGAAGTACTACTATAATACTCTATTTACATAATTCCATCCACTGAATTTACTATTTCGAAGTTCTTTACATTAATTATAAATGTTATATGTTATTGTTCTTAAAATATTTTTACCAATGTTAATATTTTCTCCATTTTAAATTAATTAAATTATTGAGGTATTTCACACCCTTTAAGAAAAAGAGATTAAGGGGTGAGGATGGGGTAAAAAAAATTGAATTTAAAAACAAGATTTAAATTTATTTTTTTTTGGGAGGATGGGGGTGGTTGGGGGGCTGATTTGAGGGTAGGGACAAAATAAATTGATTTTTTCAACAAAAAAATAATTGTAGTTTGAAGTTGGAAGAGAGTTTTGGAAAATGTTTTCCTTAAGTTTTGAAGGGAAGTCATTTTCCTTAAATTTGAGGAAAATGAGTTGATTTGGAAAACATTTTCCAAAACATTTAACCCAACCAAACATGACAAAATTGGAAAACATTTTCTGGAAAATGTTTTCCTTCATACCAAACACACCCTAAGACATAAATTAGGCACAACTTTCTATTTTTATCCTTATTAATTATTGTCAACTTTATGATTAAAATAACTAAACATTAATTAATAATTAATTCCAATACTAACTAATGAAGGATAAAATTAGAAGAACATTCTAAAACTAGTATTGAAAATTGAACAATTAAGTTAATTTGAAAAATAAAAAATATCTCAACAATTCAATTAATTTGAAATGGAGGGAGTATGTTAGATTTATCAAGAGTTCAACTTTTACTTAATGAGATAATTTACTATCATACAAATATAATTAATATCACTTTTTTCTTAAACTATGAATAAATATTGATCTAGCACACAACATGCTGACTTTTTTCTCTAGATATTTTTATTTATTTTTTTAATAATAGAATTAGCCTGAGCTGGCTATTCCAAAAAGCAGTACATACTAACTAGGTGTTTGGATATGCAATTTCATATTGCGATATAAAACTATGACATAAAATCAGCGTTTGAACATGTGATTTCACCTAGATTTCATCTCATGATTTCATGAGATGAAATCTCATATTCTCCAAAAATCATGATTTGAGAATTTTGAATCATATTTTGAGATTTTTCAAATACAAAAAATGACCCACAAGTTTATATTTTGTAACACAATCCCACATTTATATCTAATATAAGGAATCATTTATTTCATATGTAAATAAAGTTTATAATTCATATCATTATGTTTTAAACCATTTACATCTCATATAGTGATTATTCTCACAAACATATAATTTATTATTACTTCAAATCAATTTCTACTTTACCATTTAAATTCACCAAAATCATGATTTTTTTTATCAAATTTATTTACCAATCAAATTGACCAACAATAGCTCGAAGTAATAATGTTGGTTCGTCTTCTCAGTCATATGAACGGAAAATGCAAGTTCAATGTGAGAACATTGTTTGTACTATGTGGGAGGACTGTATTAAAGACTAGTACACCACAACTTATATTTGTTTTTGTTTTTTATTAAGTTAAAGCTTGATCAATAAATATTGTATTTTTTAAGAATATCTTTTTGATAGTGTATTATGGGATTTTATAATTTTTTGTTTATTTGGTAAGATTGTATAAAGAATTGAGATAATTTTAATAGTTTTACAATTTGAAATCATAAGATGGAGATGAAATTGAAGTTTTGTTTGGACATGCGATTTGAACTTGTCTGTTGTATGTTTTCTCATAAACATAAAAACCTCATAAGTTATAAAACTATTAAAAACTTACAATTCTTTATACAATCCTACCAAATAAGCACAAGTTTATAAAGTCGCATAATACACTATCACAAAGATATTCTTAAAAAATATAATATTTATTGATCAAACTTTAATTCAATAAAAAAATCAATGTATGCTTCAGGTCTTAACTTAAAAAAATTCGGGGTGTTACAATATCATTATGCTGTCATGATACCATTGATGTATGTTTCAATCCTTCGGTGAGACCTTCATGATACAATCACAATATATCTATATACTGACATGGTATCATTACAGTTTGTTTCAATATGTAATGATACCATCACATTGGTATTATTGATGTCTGCTTCAATCTTTCAATGATATTATCACATTATATATATGTATATAATAGCACGGTATCATTGACTAATAATCAATCATTCAAGGGAGAAAATGATAATTTCTCAATGATACCATCATAATATATCATATATTAGCATGATATCATTAAAAAATGTTTCATATAATCAGTAACAACCTTCATATCATGTATGATACCATCACAATATATGAATATTAAGTTATGGTAGCACTAAGGTTTCCTTCTTTCTTTCATTCACAAACTACCCATGAATTAATGATACCATGACGATATCACATATTGCTACGATATCATTAAGATTTACTACATTCATTCATGTACAACCAACTCATTTTTAAATGAAATATAGCACGATATCTGTAACACCCCAAAAATCTAGTGACCTAAGCTAGAGCCTAACTTGAAGTCTAGTGTCCTAAATAGGGTTAACATGAATATAAAAGTCGTAAAATGTCCTCCCTAACCTAGTACTAATGATTTAGGGCCTACACGTCAAGGCATGACCCCCTAGGACCCCCCCAAGGGTCCTTGAGGAGGACCGAAGGGAAGGTCCAAAAGTTGTCAAAAATAGCTTGTGACCACGATTGGGCACCCACGAGTCGTGGGTGGATCCATGCTCCGTGGTTGGGAGTCGTGGGTTGAGACTTAGTCTCCCCAATGAATCCCCCATTTTTCCAGTTTCTGAACCAAATGACGCCCTAGAAGGACGGTCCGTGGACCCATCCACGGTCTGTGGATCATACGTGAAGGTGTTGTCTTGGTTCGACCTTAGTGGGGGTGTTTGATAAATTGCTTTAAGGGTTAGTTAAGTGAAAGGACAATTATTTTGGGTTAGTTAAAGTATTTTAAGACTATTAAAAAGATAAAACACTATTTTTCAATTCATTTTTTCAAATCACTCAATTAGAAACTATTCCCTCTCTCTCAAATATTTCTCTCTCTAATCCATTGAAGAACAAGGTCAAGGTCAAGCAAAGGGTTCAAGAACAAGTCTTTCTTCTATGATTTCTTGAGGAAATCAACCCAAGGTATGGATGCTCTTTATTCTTGGGTAGCTATTCCCCAAGAAGTTCCTTCAAAGTATGTTTTTAAGACTTCCAAAACCTAGGGTTTTCATCTAGTCATGGGTCTTCTTCCAAAAAGATTTCTATTGTTTAATTATGGTTTATTATGGTTCATTAAGATGACTTATGATTAGATTAATGGTGTATTGTTGGATTTTGATGAAAATCTCCCTTAGACCCATGATTTTCCATTCTTCCTAAACTGTGAACTATATATGGCTTGATTGATGATGAGAGCTTGACAATTGATTATGTTTATGTTTATTAAGTTGTTGAATCATGTAATTCCCCTATCTAGTGTTGTAATTCTAGAAGATTGGGGTTGATCTTGATTTCCTAGCCTTGAAGGGCAATAACTAGGGTTTATATATGTTGATGAATATTCTATACGAGTTCATGATTTACTTAGATAATGATGATCCTATGACTTGTGTAATTGTGGTAGTGATGTGAGATCCTTTTTCCCTATACCCTTACATTTTATTATGCATGAAGTATGTACGTATGTTATGATAAACTTGTTGTGTTGATTGAAAGACTATTCTCATGAAACACTATGAATGTTATATGAAGGGTTTACTCACATGTTGATGGTTCCAAGGTTGAAAGGACATTCTCACCTAATGAATTTATGAGCTCTTATGGTATTATGTTGGTTAGGTGCCTAGTCCATTCTCTTGTGAACATGAACTTAAGTAAAGACTTAATATGACTATTAAAGGGAATTATGCTTAGCACCAAGCGGGTATGAACAATGAGATAGAAGATTTTACGTTTAGCAAGTCCGTCTTCCCAATGTATGTTGTCTCATGGGATGGAAACCTTTTACGTTAGTAGTCCGGGTTTCTAGTAGCAATCCCCATATCCCATAACTATGTGCCCACATAGGTATTTAGCTAGTGGATCCACCTAAAAGCTATTATGAAAGTTCTACCTTAGGCAAGTAGGACACATCTTTTCAGTGTGGGGGTAGAACACCGGATTCCATGTAGCTAACATGGTCTATGTCGGTTAGGGCTAAACTTCCCTATGTGATAGGAATATGAATTATGATAAGAACATGGACTTTAATTATGACTTCTTAAGAGGCATTACTTAGTATGAGTGGGGATATGGGACTTCACTTATGCATTGCACAAGTAGAACTTAAGAGGGGTTATGGTGAGGTTCTCTTATGTTATGAAGGCTTATGAATTATGTATGAAAGGTATGTATGAATGTTAAGGTTGACTTTACTTTGATGCAAGATATGAACATGAATGACTTCTTACTTATATATGTTGGATATGAATAAGGTAAAGTAAGATATGTATGTTGTTGGTGACCTAAATGTGGTACTTAGCATTTGGTAGGGTTATGGGATCTTACCTTTGCATTGCACTAGTATGGCTTTGGGTTGCTTATATGTTGGTTTGACTTATGTTCTTCTTAAATGTGCATTATGGTTTCCAAAACTTGACAAAGGCATGATTTCAATTAAATGTCCTTTTATGCATGTTTTAAGGATTTTGTGCATGGCTTCCATACTTAGTACATTATTTGTGCTAACCCATATTTTCTACATTCTATGAGTGTAGGTTTCGGTCGTTGAGAAGTACTACTTTCTTCAAGTGAAGCTTGGGTTGACTATTCCCTAGGCATGGTGAGTCCTCAAGTTCAAGGACAAGATGTTATCATTTCTTAGCTTTTATTGTACTTTCCTATTTTGAGACTTTATTGATGTAAAGGGCTTTTGACCCCATTTGTACTCTCTATTGTACTAGATGGTGATTGAGACAAGTCTAGATTCTTATTTTCGTTTATGAAAAAGAAGTTGACTTCTATTGTAAAAGTTTTAAATTTTCCACAATTATTCTATGTCTTTATGTTATGATTATGCTAAGGGCTTGTATGTGACCCCTTCGGTTTCAAGTACGCCATGTTACTTCTAGGGGGTAACCCCGGGTCATGACAAACTTGGTAATCAGAGCACAAGGTTATAGAATGATTCTAGGATGACGTTTCATGAACCACGTCTAGTAAGTTTTGTTCATAAGTGTGATGTGCGCCACACTTATGAATGAAAGGCTATAAAATGTTTAGGAACTTTCACTTTTTTCATTACTCATTAGTCGTGCCTTAGAGTTTTAACTCTATGAAGTCCTTTACCTAACCCTTTTCTTGTGCATATAGGAATATGCCTACAAGAAGAGCGGCTGCAAGAAAAGTGGAATCGGAGATTGCTAACGGGGAGTTCTTTCCCAAGGTCCTCAAGTTCCTCAAGCTACTAATGAAGAGGGGGCTATGACCAATGTGGAGATAAGGACGACTCTCCAAACATTTATTCATGCTTTGACAACTCAAGTCACTAGGAATGCTAGAGTTCAAGTGAACCCCAATACAAGTACAACCGCTTCAAGGATTAGGGATTTCACAAGAATGAATCCCCCTACATTTTATGGCTCCAAAGTGGATGAAGACCCACAAGGTTTATTGATGAAGTGTTTAAGGTGCTTGATGCTATGGGTGTGTCTCCAAGAGAGAAGGTTGAACTAGCCGCCTACC
Organism: Solanum stenotomum; assembly: GCF_019186545.1. NCBI lineage: Eukaryota > Viridiplantae > Streptophyta > Magnoliopsida > Solanales > Solanaceae > Solanum > Solanum stenotomum. The sequence goes on from NC_064285.1 coordinate 63,158,974, forward strand.
AATTGAAAGATACGGCTCAAGTATGGTATGAGCAATGGAAGGATGAGAGAACAGTGAGAGCGGGCCCAGTAGATTGGGGAGTGTTCAAGTTGGCCTTTCTTGATAGGTTTTTCCCACTAGAGTTGAGGGAGAAGTAGATGCAATAATTCATCAACTTTCGCCAAGGAAGTATGAGTGTGAAGGAATATGGCCTTAAGTTCACCCAATTGTCTAAATATGCTCCAACCTTAGTGGCGGACTCTAGGGCCAAGATGAACAAATTTGTTATGCGGATATCCAACTTAGTAGTCAATGAATGTCGTTCGGCAATGCTCATCCCAAGTATGAATATTTTACGTCTCATGGTTCATGCCGAGCAAATTGAGGAACAAAAGATCAAGTAAGTGAATAGAGAAGTAAAAAGGGCAAGGACCGATGATGGAAATTCTTCCAAAAGTAAATTTGAGGCTCAAGGTAAACCAAGGTTCAAGAAGAGGTTTTCCAACCAAGGCTCATCTAGCACTCCAAGGGTCAACAAAGATAGGGTGTCTAACCTTACGCCACAAGGAGGTAATAGTGGTAGCTCTTATGTTAAAAGACCTAGTTGTGCAAAGTGCGGCAAGAAACATGATGGCAAGTGCTTAGTTGGCACGGATAATTACTTAAAATGTGGGAAGAGCGGTCATATGAAGAGAGATTATCCCATGCTAAAGGTTCAAGGGAGAGAGGGCAAACAAGTCCCTCCAAGTGGCTCAAATTTTGATGCTCCAAAAAAGAACCGTTTCTATGTTCTTCAATCCTGAGGTGACCAATAGAGCTCACCGGATGTTGTTACGGGTATGTTGCAAGTCTTTTCCATTGATGTTTATGCATTATTAGACCCCGATGCCACTTTATCTTTTGTTACACCTTTTGTGGCTATGAAATTTGATGTGCTCCCCGAAGAGTTACTAGAACCTTTTTCGGTGTCTACCCCGATTGGTGACTCGGTAGTAGAAAAAAGAGTCTATAAGAGTTGTCTTATTTCTTTGTCTCATAAAGTCACTTTGGTTGATTTGGTAGAATTAGACACGCTTGATTTTGATGTAATTTTGGGCATGGATTGGTTGCATGCATGTTATGCTTCAATAGATTATAGGACCCGTGTGGTCAAATTTCAATTTCCAAAAGAGCCAATTTTAGAGTGGAAAGGTGGGAATTCTATTCCTAGAGGTCAATTTGTTTCATGTCTAAAAGCTAGAAAAATGATCTCCAAAGGGTGCATGTATCATATTGTTAGGGTTATGGATGTTGAGTCCAAGGTCCCTTCTTTAGAGTCGGTCGCCGTGATGAGTGAGTTTCCGAAAGTCTTTCCCGATGACTTGCCAGGCATTTCTCCCGAATGGGAAATAGACTTTGGCATTGATCTTTTGCCGGATACACAACCCATATCTATCTCTCCCTATAGGATAGCTCCGGCCGAATTAAAACAGTTGAAGGCACAACTCAAGGATTTGCTAGACAAGGGTTTTATTCAACCAAGCATATCTCCATGGGGCGCTCCGGTATTGTTTGTGAAGAAGAAAGATGGGTCCCTTAAGATGTGTATTGATTACCGCCAATTAAACAAGGTCACTATAAAGAATAAGTATCCACTTCCTAGGATTGACGATTTGTTTGATCAACTCCAAAGGGCTAACCATTTCTCCAAAATAGATCTTCGTTCGGGTTACCATCAACTAAGGGTAAGAGGATGTGATATTCCTAAGACAACATTTAGGACCCGGTACGGTCACTACGAATTTGTGGTTATGTCTTTTGGGTTAACAAATGCCCCGGCTGCATTCATGGACCTAATGAATAGGGTATTTAGGTAATATCTTGATTCATTTGTGATCGTTTTTATTGATGATATTTTTATCTATTCGAAAAGTGAGGGTGAACATATGGATCATTTGAGAATTGTATTGCAAGTCCTTAAAGACCACCAATTGTATGCAAAGTTTAGCAAGTGTGAGTTTTGGCTAAGATCAGTTGCTTTCCTTGGTCATATTGTGTCTGGTATGGTATTGAGGTAGATCCTAAGAAGACGGATGCGGTCAAGAGTTGGCCTAGACCTCTATCACCTACCAATATTAGAAGCTTCTTGGATTTGGCCGGTTACTATAAGAGGTTTGTTGAGGGTTTTTCCTCAATTGGTTCTCCGTTGACGGCTTTGACTCAAAAGAAAGCTAAGTTTGTGTGGTCGGAGGCTTGTGAGAAAAGCTTCCAAGAATTGAAAGATTGGCTTACATCCGCTTCGGTGTTGACCTTACCGGAGGGTACCGAAAGGTTTGTGGTATATTGTGACGCTTCTCGAGTGGGTTTGGGATGTGTCCTTATGCAACCTTGTAAAGTGATTGCCTATGCTTCAAGTCAACTCAAGGTCCATAAGAAAAATTATCCGACTAATGATCCTGAATTAACGACGGTAGTGTTTGCTTTAAAAATATGGAGACATTACTTATATGGGGTCCATGCAGATGTGTTTACCGACCACAAGAGTCTTCAATATATGTTTAGCCAAAAAGACTAGAATCTCTGACAAAGAAGGTGGTTAGAACTTTTAAAGGATTATGACATGAGTTTCCTTTACCACCCCGACAAAGCTAATGTAGTTGCGGATGCCCTTAGTAGATTATTCATGGGTAGTGTGGCTCATGTAGAAGATGAGAAAAAGGAATTGGTTCGTGATGTGCATATGTTGGCCCGTTTAGTTGTCCAACTAGTAGATTCCACCAAGGGTGGATTCATGGTTCATTATAGTTCAAAATCGTCATTTGTGGTTGATGTGAAATCTAAACAACACATTGATCACATGTTAATGGAGTTGAAAGAATCGGTTCTCAATAAGTCCGTTGAGGCTTTCTCCCAAAGGGGAGATGGGGTGCTTAGGTACCAAGGTAGATTATGTATTTCGGATATTGATGGCTTAAGGGAGCAAATTTTAGAAGAGGCTCATGGTTCGCGATATTCTATTCATCCGGGAGCCACCAAGATGTACCGTGACCTATGGGAAGTCTATTGGTGGAATGGTATGAAGAAGGATATAGGGAGTTTTATAGCCAAGTGTCCGAATTGCCAACAAGTTAAGGCCGAGCATCAAAGGCCCGGAGGGTTGTCCCAAAATATAGATATTCCCACTTAAAAGTGGGAGGATATAAATATGGATTTTATTGTGGGGTTGCCTCGTACTCAAAGGCAACATGATTCTATTTGGGTCATTGTTGATAGGATGACAAAATCAACCCACTTTATTCTCGTCAAGACATCATTTTCGACGGAAGACTATGCCAAGTTGTACATCAATGAGATAGTGAAGTTGCATGGGGTCCCCTCATCTATCATTTCGCATCAGGGTACTCAATTTACTTTACATTTTTGGAAGGCATTCCAAAAAGGACTTGGTACCAATATTAAACTTAGTACCCTTTTTCACCCTCAAACGGATGGTCAAGTGGAACGCACCATTCAAACCATATTGGACATGTTAAGGGCATGTGTGATATATTTCAAGGGTAGTTGGATGACCATCTCCCATTGATTGAGTTTGCCTACAACAATAGTTATCACTCAAGCATTGTCATGGCTTCGTTTGAAGCCCTTTATGGTAGAGCGTATAAATCTCCGGTTGGTTGGTTTGAAGTTGGTGAATTTGCTTTAGTTAGTCCCGAACTAGTTTATGAGGCCATTGAAAAAGTTCTACTCATTAGAGAGAAGTTGAGGACGGCCCAAAGTCGACAAAAGTCATATGTCGATGTTCGAAAGAGGGATCTTGAATTTGAGGTTGGTGATTGGGTCTACTTGAAAATATCACCTATGAAAGGTGTGATGAGGTTTGGTAAAAAGGGGAAGCTTAGTCTCCGGTATGTGGGCCCTTATCAAATATTGAAGCATATTAGGAAAGTTGCATATGAATTGGACTTGCCAAATGAGTTGGCTCTGATTCACCTGGTATTTCATGTTTCCATGATTAAGAAGTGCATTGGTGATCCGGTATCCATCCTTCCTTTAGAGGGTTTAGGAGTTGATGAGAAGCTTTCTCATGAAGAGGTCCCGGTGGAGATTTTGGACCGACAAGTTAAGAGGTTAAGAAACAAAGAAGTAGTTTCTGTTAAAGTCTTATAGAGGAATCACTTAGTTGAGGGTGCTACATGGGAGGCCGAGGCTGATATGAAGTCCCGTTATCCTCATCTTTTTACTTCTACTCCTATCCAAACTTGAGGTAAGTAGTTTTCTTGAGTTTGGTGTTTTGGAAGTCATATGTGCTATAAGTTTTCTTTATGATTTCCTTATGTTATGCATGTTCTTGTGAGAATTCATGTTTAGTATAAATTCAGTTTTTATGGATTATATGTTCCTCATGTTGATTTGTATTTTAGTATGATGATTGCATTTTTGACTTCATGAGGTGAAATTATAAACATTTTTAGTTATGTTTTGATGAAATGATATGTTGGCTCCATATTGTTGTGTTGAGCTTACTTTTAAATGGAGAAGGTCGTTCCTCCTATGAACATGATTTATGTTGTATTTCATACATATTGGGTTGGTAGATGTAATTCCTACTTACTTACATTGCATGGGCCATGTTGTGAAATGGAGTTGAAGTTTCCTCCTTTTGAATAGTGCATTAGGTGAATATTGCATTTGTGAATTTTGCACATATTTGATGTTTCATGTTTGTTGGGCTGTTAGCCTTGAGTTTCAAACTTAGTTTGGTGTCAAGATCATCATTCGAGGATGAATGTTCCCAATGGGGAGATAATGTAACACCCTGAAAATCTAGTTATCTAAGCTATAGCCTAACTTGAAGTCTAGTATCCTAAATAGGGTAAACATGAAGATAAAAGTCGTAAAATTCCCTCTCTAACCTAGTACTAATGATTTAGGGCCTACACATCAAGGCATGACCCCCTAGGACCCCCCAAGGGTCCTTGAGGAGGACCCAAGGGAAGGTCCAAAAGCTGTCAAAAACAGCTTGTGACCACAATTGGATACCCACGAGTCGTGGGTGTATCCACGCTCCATGATTGGGAGTCATGGGTTGAGACTTAGTCTCCCCAATGAATCCCCCATTTTTCGAGTCTCTTAACCAAATGACGCCCTAGCGGGACGGTCTGTGGATGGGGTCCGTGGATCACACATGTATGTGTTGTCTTAGTTCGGCCTTAGTGGGGGGGTTTTGGTATATTGCTTTAAGGGTTAGTTAAGTGAAGGGGCGGTTATTTTGGATTAGTTAAAGTATTTTAAGACTGTTAAAAAGATAAAACACTATTTTTCAATTCATCATTTCAAATCACTCAATTAGGAACTATTCACACTCTCTCAAATATTTCTATCTTTAAAAAGAAAACCTCCATTGAAGAACAAGGTCAAGGTCAATCTAGGGGTTCAAGAACAAGTCTTTCTTCTACGATTTCTCGAGGAAATCAACCTAAGGTATTGATGCTCTTCATTCTTAGGTAGTTATTCCCCAAGAAGTCCCTTCAAAGTATGTTTCTAAGATTCCTAAAACCTAGGGTTTTCATCTAGTCATGGGTCTTCTTCCAAAATGATTTCTATTGTTTAATTATGGTTTATTATGGTTGATTAAGATGATTTATGGTTAGATTAATGGTTTATTGTTGGATTTTGATGAAAATCTCCCTTGGACCCATGATTTTCCCTTCTTCATAAATTGTGAACTATATATGGCTTGATTGATGATGAGAGCTTGACAATTGATTATGTTTATGTTTATTAAGTTGTTGAATCATGTAATTCCCCTATCTAGTGTTGTAATTCTAGAAGATTGGGGTTGATCTTGATTTCTTAGCCTTAAGGGCTACAACTAGGGTTTATATATGTTGATGAAGATTCTATATGAGTTCATGATTTACTTAGATAATGATGATCCTATGACTTGTGTAATTGTGGTATTGATGTGAGATCCTTTTTCCCTATACCCTAACACTTTATTATGCATGAAGTATGTATGTATGTTATGATAAGCTTGTTGTGTTGATTGAAAGGCTATTCTCATGAAACACTATGAATGTTATGTGAAGGTTTTACTCACATATTGATGGTTCTAAGGTTGAAAGGACATTCTCACCTAATGAATCTATGAGCTCTTATGGTATTATGTTGGTTGGGTTCCTAGCGCATTCTCTTATGAACATGAACTTAAGTAAAGACTTAATATGACTATTAAAGGGAATTATGCTTAGCACCAAGCGGATATGAACAATGAGATGGAAGTTTTTATGTTTAGCAAGTCCGGCTTCCCAATGTATGTTGTCTCATGGGATGGAAACCTTTTACGCTATAAGTCCGGGTTTCTAGTAGCAATCCTCATATCCTATAACTATGTGCCCACATAGGTCTTTAGCTAGTGGATCCACCTAAATGCTATTATGAAAGTTCTACCTTAGGCAAGTAGGACACCTCTTTTCGGTGTGGGGGTAGAACACCGGATTCCATGTAGCTCACATGGTCTATGTCGGTTAAGGCTAAACTTCCCTGTATGATGTGAATATGAACTATGATAAGAACATAGACTTTAATTATGACTTCTTAAGAGGCACTACTTAGTATGAGTGGGGGTATGGTACTTCACTTATACATTGCACAAGTAGACCTTAAGGGGGTTATGGTGAGAGGTTCTCTTATGTTATGAAGACTTGTGAATTATGTATGAAAGGTATGTATGAATGTTAAGGTTGACTTCACTTGATGCAAGATATGAACATGAATGACTCCTTACTTATGTATGTTGGATATGAATAAGGTAAAGTAAGCTATGTATGTTGTTGGTGACCTAAATGATGTACTTAGCATTTGGTAGGGTTATGGGAATCTTTGCATTGCACTAGTATGACTTTCGGTTGCTTATATGTTGGTTTGACTTATGTTCTTCTTAAATGTGCATTATGGTTTCCAAAACTTGATAAAGGCATGATTTCAACTAAATGTCCCTTTTATGCATGTTTTAAGGATTTTGTGCATGGCTTCCATACTTAGTACATTATTTGTGCTAACCCATATTTTCTACATTCTATGAGTATAGGTTCCGGTTAAGAAGTACTACTTTCTTCAAGTGAAGTTTGGATTGACTATTCCCTAGGCTTGGTGAGTCCTCAAGTTCGAGGACAAGATGTTATCATTTCTTAGCATTTATTGTACTTTCTTTTTGAGACTTTATTGATGTAAATGACTTTTGACCACCCTATTTGTACTCTCTATTGTACTAGATGGTGAGTGAGACAAGTCTAGATTCTTATTTTTATTTATGAAAAAGAAGTTGACTTCTATTGTAAAAGTTTTAATTTTTCTGCAATTATTCTATGTCTTTATGTTATGATTATGCTAAGGGCTTGTATGAGACCCCTTCGGTGTCAAGTACGCCATGTTACTTCTAAGGGGTAACCCCAGGTCGTTACAATATCATTGAGTAATGAGTAGTCCTTCGAGGGAGGAACTCATAATTTATCAATGATACCATCATAACATACCGTATACATGGTATTATAGAACTATTTCATATAATTAATAACACTCCTTAGATCATGTATGATACCATCATGATACATGAATATGTTGTTATGGTATCATTGAGGTTTTCTTCAATTCTTCGATGAGACCTTCATGATACTATGAAAATATATCTATACAGTCATGGTATCATTGAGGTTTACTTCAATCCTTTTGGTTATATCTTTATAATATCATCATAATATATCTGATAACATTCATGAGGATTGCTTCAATCTTACTATGAGACCTTCATTGTAATGATCCGATTTGTCATTTTTTGTTATGTTCATAAAATTACTATTTTATCCCTCCCAATATTGACCTCGAGTTATTTTTTTTTGAATTGTGAAAGTTGGGTTCGAATTTTGAGTAAAAAATGTGCTTTTTTTTTTGTAAGTTCTGAGTTTGAAAGGCTAAAGTTGTTTAAGTAGTGATTTTTGGTGTCATTTGAAGTTTCGAGTATCGAAAGGAAATTTTGTTGATTCTATCAGTCTCGAAGTGTAGTATTTGGTCTATGAGATTATTGATTTTAGATTCAAAATCTTTTTGAAGATTTGAGTTCCTAAGTTGGAAATTTGTGAAATTTTAGCTTTTGGGTTGACTTTGATCAACATGTGGGGTTCAAATGCTCGAATTGTAATTCCGAGAGTTCTATTGGATTTACGGGATGATTTTAGGCCTAAGTGAGGTCTTGGTTGAATTTTCAAAGGTTCCGAGCTTGATTTGGCTTTATTAGGCGTTATGCTAGTTTCTTGTGACTTTCACGAATGTCGGGTCAATGAGAACTAGGATTCATATTTTGATGATTCCATTGTGTTCGAAACATCGAATGTAGCCAAATTTCATATATGATTTGTTTGTATGCGGTTTCGAACGAATCTCGAGGGTCCATTAGTTGATTTGTGTTTGGTTGTGTTTTGTTGGTGTTTGCAGGCTTCGATTTTGTGGAGACTTATTCGCTTAAGCGAACTGAACCTTAGCGATTTCCACTTAAGCGAGCCTGAGTCCGCTTTTGCAACATCTGAGAGGGGCTTTGAGCAGAAATTTTGGGGCTTAAGCCCCATTTTTCATTTTGAGCTTTGTAAAATCCTTCGAGGCGATTTTGAAGAAATTTCTTAAGCTAAATCATTTGGGTAAGCTTTTGTGACCCTAAAACTTCATTTTTCTTTGATTATTTATGAATTTTAACATCAAAACTTAAGATTTTGATTGACAAATAACAAGGTTTTTCAAGAACTTGAGTCCTAAACAAAAATGGTGATTGTGAACTGAATTTAAGCCTTTTTTTGAAATAATTTTCACCAATGAGTTCCAAATTCCTTCGGTAATGTTATCAAATATAGATTTTCATATCCAAACCTCATTTTCAGAATTGAAGTTTTGAGCTGAATGACTCATTCTTCAAAGAGTATGATATGATTATTATTATTTCCAAAATCTTATTATGATTACTTGATTGAATTAGATTGGGTGGCTTTGGAAGTTGTTCGGAAGGGAAAATCTCAAGTCTTGGAGGAACTATTTGATTGAATTGAGACAAGTTATCTCCTAAACCTTGTAAATCTAGTAGAATCGTGTATTTCCTTTCATTGTGTGTTGGGGAGTAATGGGAATGAGGTGATGGGTTCATGTTCCACTTGATTAACCTTAATGAATAAAAAGAGGATTAATAAAAAGGCTACGTGTTGATCATAATGCTATTGATTTGCCTTGTTGTGAGCCCTATTTGATTGATTGACTAAATGCTTTGATGACATTAATGTGAACTTGAATTGCTTGAATTGTTGTCTCTCTTTTATGGTGTGAAGTTGCTTAATTGCATTGTTGTTATTGAGCATCGTGATGAGACATGTGATATTATGCCGAAGAAAAATGATTTCGGCAAGTGATGTGATATAAAGTTGGAGAGAAATGATTTCGGAAAGTGATGTGATATAAAGTCGAAGGAAAATGATTCCAATAGTGATAATGTGCTGAAGGGAAATGATTTTGGCAAGTGATGTGATATAAATCCGAAGGAAAATGGTTTTAGCTAGTGATAATGTACCGAAGGAAAACACTTCGGACAAGTGATGTGATATAAAGTCGATGGGAAATGATTTCGACTAGTGGTATGATATAAACCCGAAGAGAAATAGTTCCAGCTAGTGATATGAAATAAAGCCGAAGGAAAATGATTTCAGCTAGTGATATTGTGCCGAAGGGAAATGGTTCTGGCAAAAGTTAATTATTGTGACTTGATGCATTTTTATATTTGTGATTGATCTATTTGTTAGTTATGATTTATCTACTTATTACTTGTGATTGACATACTTAATACATGTTGGTTGTAGAACTGAGACTATTGAACTATGTGGTTAAGCCTTGTAAAATGTGTATTGTGAAATTCTTAGGTTGAGTTGATTACTATGCAGGTTGTAGTTTGAGGAGGTTCCGTTAGGATGAAATAAGTATTCGATTTCTAGCTAGTTTGCCTTGTTTATTGTTTACTTGTTGAGTACCGTGTTGGTTGGTACTCACTCATTGCTTCTACACTTGTGTAGGTTACAAGTCTGGTACCGTGTGATTGCTCTTCTTCTTCTCCTATTTACGAGACTTGTCAAAGTGTTTTTGAGAGGTAGTTGTTTGTCATTGCGGTGGATTCTCTTGCTCGTATTTTATGCTTTGTTCTCTTCTAGAATCAAAGACATTGAGACTTGTAATTATTTTTCATTTCTGCACTTTATGTATTAATGACTTGTACACGTGACAATCAAGTTTTGGGGTTATTATAGAATGAATAAGTTTCCGCTTTTATCTTGTTCATTGTTTTACTTTCCACATTTCTTTCTTTTCGTTAGTTTGAAGCTAACTTGTCTTCGAGGGTATAGACAAGTGTCATCACATCCATTTTTGGACCGTGACATTCATAATGTCGTCACATTATAGTTATGCACATACTTTTATGATATCATTGAAATTTGCTCTAGTACTCAACGATACCAATCATAGCATATTTATATACTGTCGTCATATTATAAAGGTTTGATCTTATCAAAATTTATAGATTGTCAAAAAAAGAAAGTTATATCAAAATTTATATTTTTATCAGTTAAATATTTGAAAAACAGGTCATTAATATTACTCCTAATTTAGTATATGTGTTTTGCACATGTGTATCCGTAAATTAACCCCCCAGCCCCCTAGACATAACCAACGGACTGAAAATTGCATGTGTTGTGTGTTTTTGCTTACAATATGCAAATTCAACCAAACATGATTGAATATAATTGTTGTTATTATTACTTTACTATATATCTTTTTTTATATATAGAAAGAATCTTTTTATATATATAGAAAGAAACAAGGTGTGCATACATGAATAAAACTACTATTAATCTTGGGAGTTGGGACCCAACCAAAGAAATTCTCTTCAATTATTTTAACTTATTGATGAGAAAAATTTAAGTGGTAAATAGCAAAATGTCTTTATTATCTTAAAAATTCTATGTTATTTTCTTTAAAATGTTGTATTTAATAATATAAAGTAAACATAATAATTAATCTTTTTATATATACTTATTACTATCAATTAACGCGATACACACTTGCCGTTAACTAGTTAGTTAATAATTAATATATATGAAATTAAAGTTGCAAACTTGCAACGTATGGTAATTAAATAAGGGAAAATGCTCAAATATGTCATTAAATTTTGATAAAAGACTTATCTACGTCATTCGTTAAAAGTTTGACTCATTTATGCCCTTTTCGTTTGAGAAAAGGCTCATCCATGCCATTATTTGTTAACAAAAAATAATTTTGGTTTTGTAAAACTATTTATTACACGTGGTCAATTATGATTAAGCCACCTTATTAATTAAGTCATTTTTTAAAACAAAAAAGACTTAAATATGTCATCGAATTAAGAAAAGACTCATGTATATCATCTATTAAAAATTTGGCTCATCTATGTAATTTCAGTTAATAAATAATGACATTAATGAGTTTTTTCTCAAATAAAAAGAAATATAAATAAGTTAAACTTTTAACTAATAACATAAATAATTTTTTTCAATTTAGATATATTTTACGCCTCTAATTAATTTTTTTAAGGCCTCCAATTCTATTGAATCGTCCGTTATAACTACACTCCTCTTCCTCGCCTACCAACACCTTTTTTTTTCCCCTTAAATTTTGGCGTTCTATTAGGTAGATTCAACAAAATGACAAAATTGTTTTTCATATAATTGGGTGTTGATTGAATTACATCATCCTTTTAAAATGTCCACCACCAATATATTAGGGAGAAATTGGTAATTAGAGAGCCCCTCATCCTTCTCAAGTTACTGGATAATGGTGTTCATATCAGTACGACTCCCATATATATTATTATTTTAATTTCAATTTATATTATTTTAATTTCAATTTATATGATATAAATGAAATTTGAAGAATTAATTAATTTTTTATATTTGTTTTTTGTATGATAGTTGACAAACAACTACTTTTCTAGCATCGTCAACATGTCTGCTTCCCTAAAAGGAGCAATATGGGAATTTTCTTAATATTATGCTGAAACAACATTGTACATGAATACTCTCTGTATGTCATTTTTTTCCAATTTTCTTTTTATTACCCAACTGCCTTTTAAAGAATGGACCCCATCTGAGTAATTTATATTTCCTTCTCTTTATTTGTGCCTCACAATATTTTTTAAAAATTTCTTTCACTGTCTATTTTGTGGTAAAATTATTCTTTTTAAATTTAATTACTCCATTTATTATATTTTAGCTACAAAATATATTAGAGGTACAATTATTAAAAAAAGATTTAATTGACTTTTAAAATACTATTAGTGTCATATGACTATGAACAGATGGAATAATATATACTATTAAAAGTTACGTAACATATATTATAAACCACTCTCTAAGTCCATATGTATCATTTATATTGAAAAAGAAGAAGTAACACGTATTATTTGAAAATCACGTTAAAATTTCGGAATTCATAACAAACTAATAACTGAAAATATTTATGAATATTTATGTAAATTGAAACGGAAATAACATACATTATTTTAAAATGATGTGGAAAACACAAAACAATTATACTTTAAATATATATATTTTAAAGATAAATACAAAAAGTTAATTGATTCTTTAAATTCCATTTGTATCAGAGACCAAAATAATGAAATATATTGGCATAAATATCTAGAGTATTATTGAAAGAGACAATTGCCTGCCTACATTTTAGCAATTTTTGGACGTTGAGAATTGTGCCACTAAATTTTCTGTCCACAAAAAGTAGATTGAATTAAATAATATTTCTTAATTAATTTAATACTCCTCTGTCAAAATTACTTCTTCAGTTTTCTTTTTTACTTCTTTATTTTGATAAATCAAGAAAACACACAATTTTTTATATATTATATCTTTAGTTAATTAATTTTTAAAAATATAAGATTTTTTAAAATTTTTAATTCATCCACTAATAAAGTTAAATAGTTAACTCACTATGTCAATTATTATTTTCTTAATAGATTTATCAATTCGAAAGTGAACAAAAAATTAGGAACGGAGAAAGTAATAATAAAATAGTTTCTCATAGTTATTGTGCAAGGAAAATGACAACAGTGCCCCTCAATATTGTCCTCCAATGAATCCATCAATATATTTAGAACTATAGTGAGATTGTGAATAAAATAGTATTTTGATTGGCTTAAAAGTTGTTAAAATATAATTTTAAGTCAGTTTTTTTATTTTTGAAAGTGTTTGGTAAATATAGAAATAACTTAAAATAAGTTTAAAAATGACTTAAAATAAGTTAGAAAGTGTTTGATAAGGTTAAAAATAACTTAAAATAAAAGCTCGTTTGGATTGACTTAAAAGTTGGTCAATTCTACTTTTAAGTCAGTTTGACTTTTGGAACTGTTTGACAAATATAAAAAAATAACTTAAAATAAGTCAAAAATGACTTAAAATAAGTTACGAAATGTTTGGCAAGACAAAAAATGACTTAAAATAAGTTAAAAACCAAAAGTAGATCTCCCCTTACTTTTTATTTTTTGACTTAAAAGTCATTTCAGTTTGGCTTTTTATTTTTTACTTAAAAACTATTTTTTTTAGTCAACCCAAATGAGCTCTAAATGTGCCATTAAATTTTGAGAAAAGACTTATCTATGTCATACATTAAAAGTTTGGATCATTTATGTCATTTTTGTTTGAGAAAAGGCTCATTCATGTCATTATTTATAAACTAAAAATATTTTGATCTTGCAAAATCATTTTTTAAAAGTGGTCAATTATGATTCAGCCATTTCATTAATTAAATTATTTTTTAAAAGTGAAAAGGGTTAAATATGCCATCGAACTTTGAGAAAAAACATATATATGACATATATTAAAAGTTTGACTCATTTATGTCATTTCAGTTAACAAACAATGACATGGATGAACATCTTCTCAACCGAAAGTAATATAAATGAACCAAACTTTTAACAAATGGTATAAATAAGTCTTTTCTTTAAGTTTGATGGAATATTTAAGCATTTTTCTTAAAAAGCAAAAATCTCAAATTTGAATATACATGATATTTTACTTTATTTTTCTTTAAAATATTGTTTCCTCAAAATGATCCTGCGCTATGTTGAGATTCAAGAAAAATCAATTTAATGCCCTAAGTTTTCTCTAAAAAAAATCACAGATAAATCAACCGTTGCTATTTTTTGGGTGTATACTGGATAAACTTGTTTTTATGTAATAAATCTCAAATTATACATGAGATGTATAAGTCGCACTTGGTATATTTGGTGCAATGAGATCGATTGAGAAGGTATGACCATAAAGAATCAATTCCTACCTTATAGAATATTACCTATTTCACCAGCTCAACTGCCATTACAGATTTATGCATTACGTTTTTTTCTAAAACTAATATTTTTTTAATGAAATAATCAGATGTATTTGGATCGTGAAATTAGCTAGTAATATTTGCATATGATAGACTGTCTACGTTACGACCTTGAATGCGATCCTTCTCTCAACTATTTGTGAATACAAAATGTTTCCTTGTTCTTTTTATATTGGGAAAAAGATCAAGTATAATATCGAATTTTGATAAAATACTCATCTATGTCATTCGTTAAGAGTTTGATTCATTTATGACATTATCGTTTGAGAAAAAGCTCATCCATGCCATTATTTGTTAACTGAAAATAATTTTGGTTTTGCAAAAATATTTTTACATGTGGTCAATTATGATTCGACCACATCATTAATTAAATCATTTTTAAAGGTGAAAGGCTCAAGTATGCCATCGAACTTTGAGAAAAAACTCATTTATATCATTCGTTAAAAGTTTTTGCTCATCTATGTCATTTCAATTAACAAATCGTGATATGAATAAATCTCTTCTCAAACAGAAAAGACACAGATGAACCAAACTTTTAATAGATGAAATAGATAAATTTTTCACAAAGTTCAATGACAAATTTGAGCCTTTTTTCCTTTTATATTAATTGAATACTTTTAATTTTACATATTTCTTAAAATATATTTATATAGAAGAATGATTTTACTAATTTATCTCTTGAGAATTTTTTTTAGAACGTACAAATTCGCTTACATTTTCAAAAATTAATAATTATAATGGTAAAATAAAAAAAATATAATTAGTTCTATCTTTATTTATATAAGTAAGTTGAGGTAACGAGTTGCTCGGATGGTAAGCACTCCTCATTTCCAACCCGAAGGTTGCGAGCTCGAGTCACCAAGGGACCAAAAGGGGTGGGAGCTCCTAGGAAGGAAAAAAAAAGTTGAGGTAACTATTTTTAGTGATGCGGATAATTAATTATTAATATGATGAGACAGAGGTAATATGTGCTTATGCTTCAAATATTCTTGGGAAAAAGGTCTGAAATATATTTGAACTTTGATCGAAATTGTTATAACAATACCAAACTTTGGAAATGACCTTTTACCCTCATGCACTATTTAATAGTGTATTTTAAAGGTATATATGTGCCCACGTGGACATCATAAATATTGCATCATTTTAAATAGTAATGTGTCCACGTGGGCACATATATACCTTTACAATACACTATCAAATAGTGTAGAGGGTAAAAGGTCCTCCATAAAGTTTGATATCGTAACAACAATTTCGGCCAAAGTTGAAATATTTTTCATATCATTTTCCCAATATTCTTTGCACACATTTTTCTAGGCCCAATGTGTTCCCTAAGGAAAAATAAATATACTTAATTTGTTGTGTCTCGCTAACTATTGACTGAAGTTTATATAGGAAATTTAATTTGGATAATTGTTACGTTGTTTTATAATGGATTGTAATATATTATTTTAAGGAATATAATTTTTGAATAGATTATATCGTTCTCCGTCGTAACTTAATGTTACACATTCATAATTTGAATGATAAACTACAATAAAAGTATGGTATTGGATAGAGCTATTGTAAAATGATATGATAAAAGATGAAATATGATTATTAAATAATAAATAAAGACAAAATTAGAAGAAAATATTAAGGTAACGACGTGATCACACCAAATCAGTCGTTACATAAAATAGATATTTTCGTTATTATCTAAAGAGATAAGTGTCAAAAGCACACCTAAACTATCCCTTTTATTTGAGTTTCACACCTAAACTATCCGCTCCTAATTTATTTATTTATTTTTACATTTTTCCGTTCTATGTTAGATATGTACATATATTTTTAGGAATTTTTTTCGTGTACCGAATGTAACATAAATAAAAATAGTCTTGCGGCAGCAAGTAAAACATATTTTCGATATGGATATATCTAACACAAAACGAGAAAAAAATTGAAAGCGGAGGGCTAGGTGGAGTGGGTAGAATTTTTCTTTTTAAAAAATAAAATAATATCTAAATTAGTATTTGAGCTGGGGGATGAAATAAAAAAAATTATATAATTTTATTAAAAAATTTAAAATAAGAAAAAAAAACTAAAAAAATGAGGTGGAGGGAGGAGTGGTTACGGTGAGGAAGTGATGGTGTGGGTAAGAAAAATATTTTATTTTATTTTATTTTTTAATCTTTAATTTTAACAAATATTAATAATTTATTTAAATTTTTTCAAGATGAAATGTTTTGTCCATGTGGAGTATGATGTGACAATTTTTTAAAGTAAAAGAAAGAATGTATTACACACACCATGATGTGAGTGTTATAAAAAAGAGAGATGTGTTTCTCAAACTAATAAGTGATAGTTTAGGTACGAAACTCACAGTCCCAATAATTTAGGTATGAAACTAAAAAAAAAAGTGCAGTTTAGTTGTGTTTTTGATACTTATCTCTTATCTAAATATGAGTTTAAACAATACAATATAATCGAATTTAAGTAACAATCAAAATAAATATTATATTTAAACTAACAATATAATACAAAAAAACAAGATGTTACACTCTCAAGTCTCAATTGTTCAGATGTGAAACTCAAAAAACGACATAATATAACTTAATATAAGTTTATTAAACAATAGCCCATAATTCACAACTTTTTCCTTATATATATACATTTACCCTCTCTCTCTCTGTATATTTCATTTCTTGCTTCATCTTTCTCTCTTGTTCTTTCTCCTCAAAGATTTTCAAGAAAGCTTGAAGGAATGGCCAAGACTACTAATGGGTAAAGTACTCAAGTCATTCTAAATTGAGGAAAACAAATATTTATTATGATAAAATTTCATAATATTGCTGTTGTACTGGATAAAGTTCAATTACTTTACTACGATTTTTTATTTTTGTAATTTTACTAATATATCTAGTTAACCAAATATGTACACGTTTAATTTACAGATTTATGGGACATGATATGTTGGCACCTTTTACTGCGGCATGGATGATTGATATGGGACCTTTAGTTATAGATAGAGCGGAGGTTAGATTTTGAGTTTTATTTTTGTTACGAGTTTTAAGTTATATGCATTGTTAGTATAATTTTTTTTTTTTGGTTACCTGAGACATAAGTAGCTCCTGAATTATGATCGAAAATTCAATGACACACGTTAATTTAATAGGCCCTAATTAAATTAAGGTGTATTGCTGAAATTTTGATCATAATTCAAAGGTTATTTATGCCTTATCTCTTAATTATTTATTATTTTGAAAATAAAAAGATTTTTTAACTTAAGATTTGTTGGTTATTTTTAACTTTTGAGAAACTTTTAAGATATTACTATGCTTTTAACATTTGTGTAATTTGTTATAGGGTTCTTATGTCTATGACGTAAATGGAAAGAAGTACCTTGATTCTTTATCTGGTTTATGGTGCACAGTGTTAGGTATTTAATTACAATCCTTAATTATTGCATTATTTGATTTTATTGGCTAATTTTGTCTTTCATTTGATTTAATTCCACCAGTTTTCTCTTTTGTAACTGTAGTGTTTTAATTCTCGCCACAACAAAAGAGATATTTAATGACAATTTTTATTGCGGCAGAAATAGTATTTAACATCAATCACAACTACGAAATTTGTATGTAGTCTCTATCTAATCCATTGTTAAAAGGCTCTTAACTAATTGAATATTCTTGAAATTTGTAAGGACCATGACTAAATTTAATTGGAGATTTTTGTTGTTTAGCTACTAAATTTTGTTCTGTCAGTAGTCTCTTATTTTCTAATAGTGAATACTGAAAAAAATTAATATCATTATATCGAGAGTCGTTGAATTTTTAATGGTATTTATGTAAAGTGTTAATTATAAATATTCATATTTATTATTGCCGCTAAATATAATAGAATGATAATTATATTATTATCACTAAATAATTGTCGCTAAATCCTTTATTTATTGTATTGCAGGTAGAGTGTAGTTAATTATGAAACTTTTCTATTTTCTTCTTTAATTAGGACCCATGCTTCATGAATGGACCAACCCAATAAATAGTTTGACAGCTACATTTATGGTGTGTTTGATGGGAGAAATTTTACCTCCATATCCAATATTTTATAAAATTTAGAAATTATTTTAATTAGAGTAAGAGAAACATATAAGTAAAAAAATTCATTTTTCTCTTTTTAATTAATGTTTAATTTGATTGCTAAAAAATGTTTTTTTTTTTTTTTTATATAAATATTTTCTTCATGCCAAATATTTTTACTTTGATTGCCTCATGTTGAAAGCTATCATTGATTATTATAAAAAATTTCTTTGGGATTTTGTGAAATTCTTGATTGGATTAAGTTATATATTGATAGTGTAGATATTATTTTTTATATTATTAAAATATATTTTTATATGATCAAAAGATGACTTTCACCACAAAAGAGTATAGCGTGCGATGAATAAAAAATTTCTGTTTTTAATTAAATATTTTGAATTTGAGCTCTGAAATAAAGAATTTTTTTATAATAAATCTTACGTGATACGAATCTGCATTATTGTAGGGGGAAGTGAGCCTCGTCTTATTGAAGCTGCAAATAAACAACTCAATAAATTGGCATTTTACCATTCATTTTGGAATCGTTCCACAAAACCTTCTTTGGTATATATTAGCAAAATTCTCAGTTCAATACTTCTAAATTTGGCTATTAATTTATTAATATTACTCCTTCCATCCCATAAATATT
Source organism: Solanum stenotomum (assembly GCF_019186545.1). Lineage (NCBI taxonomy): Eukaryota > Viridiplantae > Streptophyta > Magnoliopsida > Solanales > Solanaceae > Solanum > Solanum stenotomum. Next base: position 63,178,093 of record NC_064285.1, read on the forward strand.
TATTTTGTTTGTCGAGAATCAAATTATATCAATTTCAATAGACATTTTAAGACAATATAATCCAATTTAATTACAAAAATTGATTAATTTGATTCTCGAGAAATAAAATATAATAATTATTTTAGGACAGCAGGAGTAGATGTGACTGATTAATTAACTTTATTTTAAAAACAAATACAGGATCTTGCAAAGGAGCTCATAAATATGTTTACTGCAAATAAGATGGGAAAAGTTTTTTTCACAAATAGTGGATCAGAAGCTAATGACACTCAGGTTCTGTTAATGTTTTTTTTTCTTCTTATTTTATAAATTTAATTTAATCTGTTATAACATGTTATTTATTATTTATTTTAAATTATTATCCGATCAAGTGTTATGTAATATATTATAGTACTATATGTGTACTGTTTATTCTATTTTGTTAATCATCATTATTACATAAAATTATTTATAAGTATTTTTTAAACGATTTGATTAAAGTGTAGTGTACTCAAATAAGAATTTTGACAACAAAATTTTAGAAAGATCTATAAATGTCACTATAATATAATTCTATTTATTTCACACTATAATATAATTTTTCAATAAAGTGGATTCATTATTTACGCTGTTTGATTGTATAAATATTTTTATGGAGAAGTTTTCAAGGATGTTAAATAATTAACATTTGACCTTTACATGTCAATTATTTGTAGGTGAAGTTGGTGTGGTATTACAACAATGCCATTGGGAGGCCAAACAAAAAGAAAATTATTTCTCGAAAAAATGCGTAAGCTTTTTTTTTTTTTTTTTTGGAAAAAGTTGATTTTTTATTTAAAAAAAATATTTCATTTTGTTTTTTTTTTATTCTACTTTGGCTGACACAATATTCTTCATATATATCACCTTCAAACAGATACCATGGTTCAACTTATATGACTGCCGGTCTCTCTGGGTAATACACTATTCATTTTATTTTATATGACGATATTTGCTTAAATATAAATTTGATAGTCTTTTATGTATATTTATATTTAACTTATAATTTTAAATATGTCATGATTATTTTAATATTGTTTAAAGATAAAATAAAAAAAAGTTACAAGTTAGCTAAATATGTAATCCAAGTTGATTCATGAATTTTTTTTGTTAAAAAATATTATTTTTCCAAGCATGATATATTATACTCATATAACCAGAATAAGGGGAAAGGTATTATTTAATAATTAAATAAATTATAAGAGTGTTTACTGGAGCCCTTGGGTACAAAAATACATTATTATATATAAAGTAAATTGAGAGAAGAAGAGTAGCCTAACCACATAGGAACTAGGGCGGAGCTAGCTTATAGTCAGGGGATTCATTTATATCTCTTCCGATGAAAATTATACTATTTATACATGGTTAAATTTATTTTTATGTATTTATAGTAGATGTCGAATTCCTTTCGATTAGTAGTATGTTTACTTTTTCAGATTTTGAACCCCTTAATGACAATTCTGATTATGTCACTGTTAAATTTTCAGCACGTGACTGCATTATATTTTTATATTTCTGTTTTTTGAACCCCTTAATGACAATTTTGATTATGTCACTGTTAAATTTTCAACACGTGACTGCATTATATTTTTATATTTCTGTTTTTTAAATCCCATTTAAACATATTAAATTGTAGTATTTATTTTAAACCGTTCCAATTTAACCCAATTCTATCCATTTTATTTTGCAGGCTTCCTTCACTACATCTAAAATTTGATTTGCCACCTCCATATATTCTTCACACTGATTGCCCTCATTATTGGAACAATCACTTGCCAGGTAGATTATTATTATTATTATTATTATTATTTATTCTCTCTTATATTGATCCTATATTATATGTTTTTATTAATAACTATGCATTTTACTAAAATGAAATATGTATGCCAGATGAGACAGAAGAGGAGTACTCAACTAGGTTGGCAAATAATTTGGAAAATCTTATACTCAAAGAGGGTCCTGAAACAGTAATTTCTATCTACTTTTATCACTTCTTATCAATCTTTTTCATCGCATATATGACTGTTTTCGATAGATCTTTAATTCAAGAAAATTATCTTTTTAGAAAATAGTTTGAAAAAGAAATGCAAGAGCAAAAAGTTATTGTAAAAATATTGAAGAAATACCAACAGTACAAATATTAAAAACAATAATAAAATCGAAGCATAAAAAAAATATTAACATATATTTAATCTTATTTAACAATCGCGTATATTTGTGTGTATTCACCTAGGTTGCTGCTTTCATTGCGGAACCAGTCATGGGAGGAGCAGGTGTCATAATTCCTCCGGCAACCTATTTTGAGAAGGTGTGGTTTATTGTTTCATTCGTCTCAATTTATGTAATAATATTCTATTAGACATAAATTTGTGATAAAAAATAAATTATAGATATATGTGGCTACTATACATTACATTAATGATAAGATAGACATTTAAACGTTGCAATATTACTAAACATAAGAAAATGTCACTTTTTGAAATATAAAAAAAGAATCATATAAATTGAGACGGAAAGAGTAATTGATAGCCCCTTGTAAGTGTATTTGATTTGACACTTTCAAATATTATTTTGTCCCTAATATTTATGGTATTTTTTGAATGTATATACCCAAATTAAAGTTCTAACTCCCTTCCCGTCTCATTTTTCTCAATTGTTTTATTTTTCTTGCAAAATACTTCATACATTATATTTTCGTAAATAATTATAAGAACATTTTTAATCATTTAATATTCATTTTAACTAAAAAAAATTAACTTGTTTCTACTTTATTTTTTTAGATTCAAGCTGTTTTAAAGAAATATGACATTCTTTTCATCGCGGATGAGGTGATATGTGGATTTGGAAGACTTGGGACAATGTTTGGCTGTGATAAGTACAACATTAAACCTGATCTTGTCTCTATAGCAAAGGTAATGCAAAATTATTACGAAATGATTTGATGCCCTTGTACTTATATGAACTTATATTTTGAATTTTTCTACTTAACTCTTTGCCAACTGAACTAAATTTATTTACATTATTATTGTATAAATTTAAACTCTAATTAGAAGAGTTTAAAATACGTGCACTAATGATATATATATATATATATATATATATATATATATATATATATATATATATATATATATATANTATATATATATATATATATATATATAATATTTACACAATCACATCACTTCAGGTTGTGAATTCTTACTTAATTATTTATCTATTTTAACTATGATTTTAGGCTCTTTCTGGTGGATATATACCAATTGGTGCTGTGCTTGTAAGCGAAGAAATTTCCAAGGTCATAAGTGCTCAAAGCAATCAACTTGGTGAGCATATAATATCAATATGATTGAATATTTTTATTAGTAATTATTATATTTTTTTTGTATTCATTTATTTATATTTTAATAATTTTTTCTACAATTAGGTGTTTTTTGCCATGGATTTACTTATTCTGGACACCCTGTTGCGTGTGCCGTTGCATTGGAAGCACTAAAGATTTATAAGTATGTACCTTTGATTTAATTTGTTTAATTTGTCAAATATTTTATTATATCTTCGATACACTAAAAATATTTAAGTTTAATTTTTTCAGGGAAAAAAATATTACTGAGGTAGTGAACAAATTATCACCAAAGTTTCAAGAAGGTTTGAAAGCATTTATCGACAGCCCCATAATTGGGGAGGTATTTACTTTTCTTATATACATTTAAGTTATATACGTCGATATTATCATGATTTTTGTTTATTATTATCGTTATAACAAACAACTTATTTACTATTTATTCTGTGTTACCACTTATCATCAAATGCTATTGAATAGTATTATCTGTAATTGACTTTTAAAGTGTATACATTATTGAAATCAAAATTTTCATTAGAAAAATTATAATTTATTTAATATGAAGTATATATATAAATAAAAAAAATTAATTTATCTACATAATATAATTTATCAGCGAAAAAGGGTCATGAATTGACTCCCTTAGGTAAGAACATGCTTTGCCACTCATTTTAAGTGATTTTTAGTATAAATTCTTTTATACTATTAATGCATAAAATTTTAAACTCGAAGTTTTATTCACTCTTTTTCCTTTCTTTTTTTTAAAAGATAAGGGGAACTGGTTTGGTACTTTCTACTGAGTTTGTTGATAACAAATCTGCTAATGATCCTTTTCCACTGGAATGGGGTACGTTTCTTCCTTTTATTTTTAATGTTCGAGTTAAATTAAATTCAATGCTCATTTCTATTTTATAAATTAATTAATTAATTAATTATTTTTTGCTTAATTAAGGTGTTGGTACATATTTTGGATCACAATGTGAGAAGCATGGGATGTTGGTAAGTTTTTCTGGTGATCACGTAAATATGGCTCCTCCATTCACCTTGAGTCTTGAAGAACTTGATGAGGTAATAATAATCACTTCTCATTTGTTAGAAATAATTAAATATGAATTTTTGAGTTGAAATATGCCTAGAGTTAAAGAGTCTTATTGGAAAATAACTAGTTAAGGACAAAGTATGCGTTCATTCTATTTTTTCAACTCGATATTTTGTTATGATGCATATTAGTTTCATAAAAGTACTACCATATCTTTTGAATTAGAAAAAGAAATATATTATGAACTTGGTAACACATTTTTAAATAATTTTTTTATTTTATTTTTTATTTTTTGGCAGATGATAAGCATATATGGGAAAGCATTGAAGGATACTGAAAAAAGAGTGGAAGAACTCAAGTCTCAGAAAAAGTAAAAAGCTCATGACAAAAACTTGATGTTCCCAAAAAAAGAAAAGAGAAGAAAAAGTTCATTTCAAGTTTAAATAAAACTTTGTAGTAGTTTTTTTTTTGGGGGAATGTTGTTACTCATAATATTGAGTATTTTGTTGTATGAAATTTAACATTGGTCCATATTTTGGATCACAATGTGAAAGTTTTTCTGATGATCACATAAATATGGCTCTTGCATTCACTTTGACTCTTGAAAAATTTGATGAGGTGATAAATATCGCTTTTCATTTGTTAAAAATAATTAAAGATAATTTTCTAAGTTGAAATATATATGTCTAGAGTTTAGGGTCTTATCGTAAAATAATCTCTTTACCTATATAAGTTAAGGATATGGTTTGCGTTCATTCTATTTTTTTCAAACTACACTGGTAAGATAACATTAAATATGTTGGCATTGTTTTGACTAGCTATTCCTCTTTTATTTGCCTATAAAGCTGCGAAAGTAGGTAGATTAAGATTTATTTATTTTTGGTAGAACTAGTACGGATAGCTCTATGAAGCTAAGGAGACAAATAAATTAGGAACTTTTTTTTTTTGGGTTAGAACAACTATGTACTTAAACTATGTTTGGCTGATTTTTTTTTTTTTTTGGGTGGGTTTGGGGGGGGGGGGGGTGAGGTCAAAGATTCTCTTTAAAGAAAGCATTAAATCTTTTGGTGGCGACAAAACTTGCCACTAATCAATCTTTTCTTGGAGACATATAAATCTTTTGGTGGCGATAAAACTTGCCACTAATTCAATCTTTTAGTGGTGATATATCAATTTTTTGGTGGCGACAAAACTTGCCACTAATTCAATCTTTTAGTGTCGACTTTGGTGGCGACAAAGTTTGCTACTAATTCAATCTTTTAGTCGCGATATATCAATCTTTAGGTGGCGATAAAACTTGCCACTAATTCTAGGGGTGTGCAAAAACCGAACCGAAAAAAGTGTTATTGACTTATTGTTATTGGGTTATATATTGGGTTAACAGTTATTTAATGGTTTTATAAAAAAAAATTGGGTTATTGGTTCGATATTATTTTTTTAATATTGGGTTATTGGGTTAACTGATAACCCATTAAAAATATAATAATTTACTATTTTAATTTTTAGTCATACATAAATATCAAACAAAAAATATTAATATAAGGGAAAAGGGTCAAATATGCCCCTAAATTATGCGAAAATGTCTAGATATACCCCCTCGTTTAAAGTTTGGCTCATCTGTGCCCTCGCCGTCCAACTTTTCGCTCATATATGCCCTTGTAGACGTTAGTTGCTTTGCTAGAAATAACCAATTCATTTTCCCTTTCTTTAAATAACAAATGAAATTGCCACATCCCCTTTTAATTACCATGTGGCATTTATTTATATTTAAAAAATGAATACACCTCTTTTAAATAGGATATCCGACCTAAGGTGGCCAGAGTTTGAATTCCTCCGATCAGATCTAAAATGAGATAACATTTGACATTTGAAACACACAACTATTTTGGGGTCGTTTGCTAGCTATCTTGCCAGACTAGTGAGGTGTGTGGGTTGGTATTTTGTAGGCTACCTTGGGGTTGGTGTTCTCGAGCTCGTGGTGGTCGGAGCTAATTGGTGGTTGTTTGTCCGATGTTGTGTGAATCAGTGAGCTCATTCGAGCTCTATTGTTTGCTCATGGTTTGAGCTTGAAGCTCACCTTTAATGGTGATTTTCTTTTAGGAGAAAGCCAGAGGCGTATTCAGGATTTATAGATAATGGGTGCACTATTATAAAAAGGTGGATCTAAGACATAAATTTGATCGGTTAGATTCTTTTTACTGAAAACCATTAAAATTTTAAAATCATAGGTCCAAAATTAACTTTTATTTATCCAAACCAGTTACAAAATCTTAGAAAGAAAACTAAAACAAGATAGATAAAAGATTCAAATTTCTAACCTCACCCAGAGAGGTGCACCCAATCATCATCGTACTACATTATATGATACTTCGAGTCTGGGTTCACGCATCTATATTTAAATATTTTTAAAAAATATAACACTACTATATATGATTTTGGGAGGGGACCATGGGTTCACGTGAACCCGGTGACCCCCTCCTGTATACGCCCCTGGAGAAAGCGATGGGTTTGGTTGGAGATGTCGTTTCTCCGACCAAAGGGATTTGGGTTAGTTATGATTTGTCGGCTTATGTGAAATATCCACCAAAGAAATTTGGGTTGGATAGGATTTACGGATTGGATATCCTATTTAAAAGAGGTGTATTCATTATATATATATATATATATAAATAAATGACACGTGGTAATTAAAAGGGGATGTGACAATTTCATTTGTTATTTAAAGAAAAGAAAAATGAGTTGGTTATTTCCAGCAAAGCAACTAACGTCTACAAGAGCATATATGAGCGAAAAGTTGGACGGCGAGGGCACAGATGAGCCAAACTTCAAACGGAGGGTATATTTAGACATTTTCGCATAGTTTAGGGGCATATTTGACCTTTTCCCCTTAATATAATCACTATTTTAGACTATAACTATAAGGACCCTTCACAATTAACATTACTTAATTAACTCTGCTCTCTGCATTTATCCTTTAAGTTTTAGTATCACTTTAGTCTTTAGATTCACAACGTCAAAAACCTAAAGAACTAAGAACGATGACAACAAAGGTTAGGCAACAACTAGGGTTGTGAATTATGAGTATTTGTTATACTTTTACTACACTAAGCAGAATTTTTGCACTCAATGAAGAATTAGATTTCTCTCTTTTTTATTTCGCATTAAATTGTTGGACAAGTCATATATTTGTTTGAAATCGTTTTCTTATTGGTTAACCAAAAATCGAACCATTAAAGACCAAAATCGATAAATTGAAAACCGATAACAAATATCTTATTGGTTTGGTTATCGGTTTAGCATATTTAAAAACCAAAAACTGATAAACCAAACCGATAATACTTAAAACCAAACCGATAATATTTAGAATCGAACCGAACCGACCGATACTCACTCCTAACTAATTCAATCTTTTAGTGCCGATATATCAATCTTTTCGTGGCGACATATTAATCTTTAGTGGTGACATAACTTGCCACTACTTCAATCTCTTAGTGGCGACATATTAATCTCTTGGTAGCGACAAGACTTTACTAATTCTGTCTTGTAGTGGCGACATATTTATCTTTTGGTGGCGACAAAACTTGCCACTAATTCTGTCTTTAATCTTTTGGTGGCGACGAAACTTGCCACTAATTCTATCTTTTAGTGGCGACATACTTATCTTTTGGTGGCGACAAAACTTGCCACTAATTCTGTCTTTAATCTTTTGGTGGCGACGAAACTTGCCACTAATTCTATCTTTTAGTGGCGACATATAAATCTTTTAGTTAATATGGAAGCTGAAGTATAAAAGTATGCAAACAACATTGGCGAAAACCAATGTTTCCTAGTTGTTCAAATTCAGGGGGAAAACGGTTTTCCATACAATAAACTACAACTTTGATCAAAATTCATGAGGCACATTTGATAAGGAGGCTTACCTGAGCTAGCAAATTCACACCTCCATATTCCGAGTTGTCAGGAGTATTCAACTCCCCATTGTTACAGTCCGGGAAACAGTTTTTCATATCAACCCAAGCTTTTGTAGTCCATAAGTCATCAATGACTACCAAGTACAATTGAGACAACTACTACTTCTCTTGCTCCTCCAGCAATTTGATCTCAAATTTATTTTCATGGCCAACCATCATATTCTCAGGCTCCAAGCCATGTTGAGAGGCAATTGTGTATAGGTAAATATTTCCATGCAATAATACTTGAAGCCACACCATTTTTTTAACTTATTTTTTAACCCAAGCTTTTGTAGTGTTAGTCTTGTATATTTTTTTTAGGCATAATAGATAGACACCTTAACTTGAGCTCAACTGACAACTAAACACTCCAATTTTGAGAATGGACGTCTAGACACTTCAACTCGTCCCCACCAAATCTCAAACGTTTGGAGATGTCTAGATGATCGTTTTATAAGTTGGAGTGAGAAGTAGTTGATTAAGGTTTTCTAGCTTGAAGTTCTTGATACTGAGACGTTCGCCTTTTGAGTAGCCATCTTGTTCCTTTTTTCTTTTCAGTGAAATATTTAAGAGACGATTCACGCTATAGGGAGGTATGAAGCATAGAGGATCACTTCATGCTAGTGATCTTATACAAATCTTAGAAGTCCTAATTGACTCTTGTTCTTCTGAATAAACCATTCAAATTTCAATTCAATCAAATTATGCATGTTTTGATTTACTGTAGGAGCAATATCATTGGCTACAAACAGGAAAAAAGCAGAAAAGTTTGTTACAGATATTCACAAGATGTTACTTATCTCATATATTGAATATAAGCAGCTGTTCAAACTATGTTGTGACAATTCTGCCAAGCAGATTCAACAGGATATTGGAGACAATTATGCAAAATTTGTTGAGTTCCATATCAGTAAGACATATTTTCAGTTGAAGCAGAAATGTCTTAGAGGTCTAACTGATACGGACTTCAACAGATGCTCCGTAGTTGTCTTCAATGTCCTGTTGAATCTGCTTGGCGGAAATTCCAACAGGTTCTGTACAACTGCTTATATCAATTAGCTCAAGTGCAGTTATTTCTGAAAAATCTTGAGGTATTGAATCCAAACACCAGCATGATTTGACGAATAGACGTTGAAGGCATGGGAAGTGATCACTACTAGCTCTCCAACACTGAATCTCCAATCGTTTTAGTATCAAGAACTTCAAATGAGGAAAACCTTCCCCAACTACTTCCCATTCCTTGCCTTTGCAGGCATCATATGATCGTTTAAGGGCCTCGAGATTGGGCAACTTACTAACAATGCTCAAATCCTTCCACCGCAAAGAAGTCCCCGTAAAAGCTAACTTCTTAAGGTTTGGGGAAAAGCATCTGGAGGAGGTAGGATCAAAGGTGGAAACCTCTTCAATATTCCCCTACCTGGATGACCAACTCGGCGAGCTCTCTCTTTTTTTTTTGTACACCTTTTTTATCTGAAATTTCAATTCTTGGAGCTGATCTAAGTAGCAAAGATCTTGAAAGACACTGTCATTGCTTATACTTTGTAGTCCTGGTGTACTCCACAGATGTACAACTTTTTTAAATTGGGCATCAGTCTAAAGACAGAAGAAGTACAATAACGAGGATTCCACCCGAACAGACATTGCAAATTCTTCAAAACCAAACTTTTCTCTGTAGGCTCAAGATAACACAAGTAATTCCAGTCCAAACAGAGGTGACTCAATAGAGGCATTGTCAAAATTTCTGATGGTAATATGAAATGATCATTTTGCGAGGCCTCAGGATTCGAAAGCTTAAGTATAAAAGTTTGCAGATAATGTAGGCTAGCCATTGATGGAGGAATGTCTACTGATGAGGGATTAATCCAAACCTGTAGATAAAGACTCAAAGCTAGGTATCTTAAGTGCATTAAGTTAAGTATCCAACTCGGAAAAGTAAGACACGTCAACGAGGCAAGATCCAGTGCTCTAACTAGCTTGAAACACAACAAATCTGGCCTAAGGTGTCTATGAAAAATGAAAACAGAACGGGCCTCACTATTATGACACCTAACTATTTCTTCAGTACTGGCATCTTTAATACTGATCCGACCTCTACTCTTGGAGGAAAAGTTTATGAATTGAGCACATGGATTTCGATCATTCTTCCTTTTGATAACATTCACAAAATTCATGTTTCGAGCTTCTCTCAAGCAGAGTTCACGTGTCACATCATGCATTCCACAACTCTTGATTTTTCCATCAAAAGTGAAATGGTGAATGAAAATTAAACTTCTATCTATAAGATCTTTTAGACATGTTTCCGCCACTTCTTCAATGGTTTTCGTCTTTTCTACCTTCAAAAATCCCTCCACAGTCCATAATTCCATAAGTTCATTGACAAAAATTTAATTTATCTTCTGGAAAGATTGCAAAATACAGAAAACACGATTTTAGGTGACGTGGCAAGTGATGGTAACTTAAAGACAACACTCTCATGCATTGGATATCAAGATCTATGCTTGCCATAGCACTTACATTCTTGGCAACACTTGTCCACTCATTCAATGTTTTACCAACTTTTGATAGAAGTCCAGCAATGACAACAATAGTTAGAGGCAATCCTTTGCATTCTAATACAATTTGTTTACCAAGTTGTTCAAATTCAGGGGGAAAATTATCTTTCACAAAGACCTTTTCGAACAATAAGCTCCAACTTTCATCAAAATTCATGAGGGGCATTTGACAAGGAGGCTTACCTGAACTAGCATATTCAGCCACCTCCATATTCCGAGTAGTCAAGAGTATTCGGCTTCCACGGTCACAGTCTGGAAAACATAGTTTTACATCATCCCAAGAATCTGTAGTCCATATGTCATCAATGACTATCAAGTACCTCCTACCTTTCAGAAGCTTTTGCAGTCGGTCCGCTAGCTGTCCATCATCTTGCTTCTCATAAAGTTCATCAGCCTTTCCACTTACAGAAGAAAGAAGGCCTAGAAGTACATTTCTTGAACAATACTCTTGTGAGACAGTCATTTTTGCACGGATGTCAAAGCGAGACATAAATGAATGGATCACTGTAAACTTTGTTAGCCAAAGTTGTCTTGCCAATGCCTCCCATCCTGACAATTGAGACAACTTCTAGCTCATTTGATCCTCTAGCAATTTGATCCTGCATCATCTCGAATTCATTTTCATGGCCAACCATCACATTCTCAGTCTCTACAGCAAGTCAAGAGACATCGCCAAGAGACATGTTTTGTACTTTGAGGTCTTTGATATTGTTGTACTTGTTCTGCATTTCCTTCCACTTGTTCATTGTGGAACCAATGTGTTCTACTGCTTGTTTCAGGGAGAAACAAAGTTCCCAAAAATCTATTCTTCGTGTAACCGAGGTTTTTACTAAGGAAACTTTTCTTGATTCCGATTCAATCATATCTTCTGTGCTGTAGGCTACCTCTGCAATTTCAGCTTCCAAGCTTGTTAATGCCTCAAGGTCACCCGTTATCGTGCATGATTTCTCCATAATAGCTCTCAAGGATTCAAGCTTTTCATAGGATGATTGCAAATTACATCCACTTAATTCCATTGATTGTTGTATGGTACTCATAAGAGAAGTAATAGCAGCATAAGCCATGTCACTTGCTGTTGGGAATTTTTTTTTAGAAACAAACAAAGAGAGCAAAGGACACTCTTTTAAGGTGTGTTTGCTATGGAAGGGAAATGGTTTTCTTCACATTATAAGTGGTCTTGACTTTAGAAGACTGCAAGACAATGGTAGGCTGGTGACCACTTAGTACTCCTTTTTTGAATTTTTAGTTTCTTGAACATGATTTTGCTTTTTCTCTCTTATGTGTGATAAAAATAGGGAGTTTCTGCACAGAGAAGAAGCAGAATGGCTCAGTATGAAAACAGAAAGTGCAAAAATCTTTCTTTTAATTATTTCCTGAGACAAGTTAACTTCCCCCACATTTCCAGCTTGGTCCAGTATTCTGCTCTAGTCTCTATCAACCAGCTGGAAGTCCAACTCTAGTTTTAGTTTCACACTTGCTAATTCAAATAGTCGAAAAAATATCCACGAAAAATCGACAATATTCTTAGTGTAAATTTTGTTTGAAATATCAATAAACTTCCAACAAAAGAGATAAACTTTTTAGTTAAACGAAAATTAAAGCCATCTTCTTCGACTGCCTATCAATGTGTGCAGAGTAAAATTGGAGGAAAAAGAACTTACAGTATTGTTTCTGCTAAAGCCCCTGTGTTGGCCAAGAAATCAGCACAGAAGTTACCCAAGCTCATTTAGTTTCTATTTTTCTGGTTATTCACACAACAAAGCACGGTTGGCAAATGGCAGAGGCTAAGCCAAAATTTGAATCTAAGGCATTATATCTGCATTGAATCTGAATTATTCCTGCAACTTTTAAGAAATAGTCGTTCAAGGCACGGAAAGTGATCAGAACTGGCTCTCCAGTACCAAATGCAGGCAGCGAGGAAATCCCTCATCAACTACTTTCCACTCCTCGCCAATGCAGGCATAATATGTTAATCTAAGGTCCTCGAATTTAGTTAATATGGAAGCTGAAGTATAAAAGTATGCAAACAACATTGGTGAAAACCACCAATGTTTCCTAGTTGTTCAAATTCAGGGGGAGAACGGTTTTTCATATAATAAACTACAACTTTGATCAAAATTCATGAGGCACATTTGATAAGGAGGCTTACCTGAGCTAGCAAATTCAGCCACCTCCATATTCCGAGTTGTCAGGAGTATTCAACTCCCCATTGTTACAGTCCGGGAAACAGTTTTTCATATCAACCCAAGCTTTTGTAGTCCATATGTCATCAATGACTACCAAGTACCTCCTGCCTTTTAGAAGCTTTTGAAGTCGGTCTTCTAGTTGTCCATCATCTTGCTCCTCATCGAAGAAAGAAGGCCTAGAAGTACATTTCTCACACAGTAGTACTCTTGTGAAACAATGCCTTTTGCACAAATGTAAAAGCAAAACATAATGAATGAATCAGTGTAGTTTTGTTAGCCAAAGTTGTCTCCCTCCATCCCTACAATTGAGACAACTACTACTTCTCTTGCTCCTCCAGTAATTTGATCTCAAATTTATTTTCATGGCCAACCATCATATTCTCAGGCTCCAAGCCATGTTGAGAGGCAATTGTGTATAGGTAAATATTTCCATGCAATAATACTTGAACATTATTGCAAATTTATAAGAGGTAAATACTACCATGAACCCAATATGATTGTTGTTACATTGAAAGAGATAAAAGATGACTAATCTCAACTAATATTGAACTTAGTAAAACAAAGTTATTGAAAAGTCTTGCTTAGAAAAGCACATAGAATGTTGAGATTACACAAAGCGATATGCATAAAGGATCAAGGACCATATATAAAGTCTTGATTATCCGTCTTATAAGTGGATTCCAATTCATAGATATATTAGACTAATGGTTTATCACGTCCAATAATTAAACTTAATGGTCATGAAGAAACAAGTTTTTTCTTCCGTCTATTTAACCAATAGTAGTTCTGATGGATTATAACATTTAGAATTCAACAACACACCCAATGCAATCCCATAAAATGGGATCGGGAAAGGATAGAGTCTACACATAGCTTACCTCTACCTTGAAGGTAGAGAGATTAATTTTGATATTCCCTCAGCTCAAGAAAAAATAGTTCAATGCAATTCGGAAAAAAATAACAAGGTCATGACAAAATACTACAAATACGCACAATAAAACATTCTGAACAGTAAATGCACAATAATACGATCCCAAAAAAAAAAACTCAGAAATGGGAATAGCTAAATTGCCCAATAGAGGCCGTAGTATGATATGCAATATGTACAACAGATTGGAGGATTAAAAAAATATAGGACAAGCACTATATAAAAGATAATATACAATTACATTACAACTCAACCAAATTCTTCATACCCCCTATACTTAGGAAAGAACAAAAGAGGGAGATGGCCAGTCAAACAGGTGACTTCTGAATCGATATTTCTTTCAGAGAACTAGCTAATCTTCGAAACACTTTAAGGTCATGACCTGTTTTATCCTGCAAACAAGAAAAATATTAAAATGAAATGTTAAATCCCAAAATTACAGAAAAGGAGAAATATAACAAGCATTGGCCATGCAGGTATCAAAAATTTACATAATGCAAAACATGGCCGAACAAGAGAAATATTACAAGGTTTTTTTTTTATAATCGAAAGTTCCCATTAGAAACAGCCTCCCTATACCCCCACCCCCCACCCCCCAAAAAAAAAAAAAAAAGGCAGGGGCAGGATCTGCATACTCCTCACCCTCCCAAGAGCCCACTTGTGCGACTACTGGGTATGTTGTAAAAAAGTAATCCCAAGGGCCAATGGAGCTTGGTTCCCAATTACTATTAGGGAAGTCATTTCCTCATTTTTAAGATACTTGTTTTCCTAAAGAAAATGTTTTCCAAAACATTTTGACCGATCAAACACACCCTTAGAGAGGATTGGTAATCTTAAAGACTTACTTACGACTATATCATAAGATAAGAGTTACTGTTAGCATACCTCGCTTAGTAATTCAAGCCTCTCCAAAGCTGAAATTAACTTTCCACATAGCACATTCAAGTCGTCTTTTGAGTAGGGTTTGGTGCCACATTCAAAAGAACTGCAATGCCCAGTAGAAGTTAAACCAAGCAGAATTTGCATAGCCATGAACGAAAGAGAAGTGTCATAAATATCGTACCTGTCCTGAAAATGAACAAGGATAATATTCATCACGTTTTCCGCTAGTAAAAGCAATAGTGTCATAAGTTGATTCCTATCTCCAACAATCTGGCACATCTCCAACATTGCGACATATCTCCTGGAATATAACCAATCAGAAAATTAGTCAGATTAGCATACTAAAGGGATTTAAAGCATGATAATCATTAACCTCTAAGCAATGTAGATCATCCAATCAGCACAACAATTGCAAGATTAAGCATATGACTATACATCATACATGTGATGGTCAACAAAATCCACATATTGCATTAAAGATTAATGAAATAAAAATTGAGTGTACTTCCTATGATTTGACCACCAAACCGGATCTATTTTTGTGCCTTGGATATTAAAGAAATTTTAGGGAGACATTATGTCTGGATACAAGTAATTACTTGAGTAAAACAGTTGTAGTAGTGTTATTCTTTAGGTGCGGTCATCACTGCCACTTAGGATGGTTGCAAATAAACTGTCGTCTGTATCAGCAATCAAAAAGGAGATGACCAGAAAACATGATTTGGACAGATGGAGTTGTACTAATAGGAAGGTTACTCTCTACATACACTATAAATTTTCGACGAAGGGTGTTCAACTGACCACCCAACCTTTACTATATGTGGCTACGACCCGCCACCCTCCAGCTACTATGTTGAGTTTTAATAATCTAAATCAGACATCTCATAACTAGACGAGCAAAACTCTCCTGGAATTGTATTACATGAAGCTACATATACCTTTTCTGAATGTTCTCGGACGACGAAATACAACCCTTGGGAACACACATATTGATGATTTCATCCACTTCCTGTCTTGATAGTTCATTTATGTCTTGAATCTGGGATAATGAAGAGATTTAGAGCTCAGATAATCAAATATTAATTCTTTATTCAGTAGCCAAAACACATATCTTTCACCTTGCTAAGCAGTAAATATCTGTCCTCAGTAGCTCTTTCCAATGCTGTAGTCAGCGAGTTGAGAAGAAAACCAAGTAAATTCAAGGTTGGCTGTTGCTGACCAGCAGAAGTGCGATAGTCCATTCGACCATCTGAGACCTGATCCAAATAGAGTGAACAAAATTGTGACACGTGCCAAAAAAATTTATCAAGGCACCAGCAAGAGAAAAGGACATAAGCATTCCATGCCTAACCGTTAATTTAAAAGTTAATAAGCAGGAAAATAATTAAACAAGTCAATTTTGATGTACCGGCAATCTTAAAGACTTCTTCGTAACAAGAAAACAGAGATAAGAACTCAGGCTAAAGCAAAGACGAGATGCATTCATTTCTGCCTTCCGCCGTTCCTGATAATACATACAAAAGGAAACAAAACTGAGAAGGTCTATGACTATACAAGCTTCACCGCTATATACATCTTGCCTCAATAATACACAATCAAGCTAAACCTGAAAATTCTTATTACCTCCTGAAAATGCATGGATTGGTTTGTAATAAAAGAGTCTGGCTCACGAGAGAAAAGAAAACGCATCATCACAAAAATCCCTTGAACAAAACCATATTCATCGGTTTCTTCATATGGCCAAATCTACACAGAAATACAGTTAAAAAGTTAGTTGAGAAAAAGTGTTAGTTATAGAGGCAAGACTAGCAAGTGGCAATTTAAATGGCTAAAATATCATCAGTAATATAACCATTAATGGAATTGAAATCCACCTAAACGACAGTATGCCAAACAAACTGTACGCATATGTACCTTTGTAAGTATGCCAACAACCAGATTTATTTGTTCCATTGTCAAGTCATCAGCATCAGAAAGATCTTCTCGGAGGATTTGATCAAAAAGTAATTGATGACTTCTTACAAATTCAATGACTTCACGCACAACTTTATTTTTAACCTGCTAGTCACCCACGTAATTAAAATGACAGATCGCGAGAGAAAGAGGACTCTTTTAAAATATGGTAAACATCTTGCATAAGTGCCAAATTGCCAGAAGTGCATTCAGATATTTCATATTCTAGAACTATATAATTAGTTGAAACAACCATTAAGGATAACTCATTGTTTCTTTCTACAAAAGATTATTTGTCAGAGAACAAGAATTTTAAGCACCATACGCTATAAAAAACTTTTGACTTTAAAATGAAATATTTTTACATGTCTTTACAACATTCTTTTTGAAATTAAAAATATTTCATTGTAAAGTCAAAGTTTTTGATATTTTTACATGTCTTTACAACATTATACTGCATTTTAATGAAGAAACGAAGCACACCTCAAAAAATTCAGATGCATCAACCAATGAAGTAAGTGAAAACACCAATCTCAAGATTGGAGCTATTATCATTCGCTGTTTATCAATATCAACTGACAGTTCTCTTCCAAATTTGCCATCCATGCGCCGGTAGCTTCCCTGGTAAAAGATTGTAACAATTTAATCAAAGGGAATATTGCAAACTAAATCACATGAAGAGAAGAAAAAATACCTTCAATTGCATATTCAGTGCCTTACAGGCAGATATGTGCTCATATGCACCCATTGAAAAAAGCACCTGGGCCCCAGATTTACCATACTTGTGGCTAATTCTCAGAAGAAGAGCAAGTTCCGCTTCAAGAGTGCAGACACGCTGCATTGACTCTAAAGAGAGCCCACCATCCTGATGGGAGATGCCAATCGAACTATTAAAACCCACGAGAAGTAGATTTAAAAAAATAAAAACTAAACAACGTATTGCATGCAAATTAATGCATGGAGAGGGTTTCCATCAGATTGGAAAGTTAATACGCATTTCAAAGGAGAAATACACCCCCTAATGAGGCCACATGAGCTCTAACATAATCATGATTGGCCACCATCCTGATGGGAAATGCCAATTGAACTTTTTAAACACATGAAAAGTATATTAAAAAAAAAAACTACACAACATATTGCATGCAAATGAATGCATGGAGAGGGTTTCCATCAGAGTGGAAAGTTAATACACATTCCAAAGGAGAAATACACCCCCTAATGAGGCCGCATGAACTCTGACATTATCATTGATTTTCCTTTGTTTACATCTTTTTACCCATTAGCGCACTTCGCAAACAAAGACTCACTTACACAACCAAAAAAATGCAAAGTTCTTTTAATAAAGATCCAAAATAAAGGTAAAACATTATCAACATCAAAAGAAACACAACCTTTTTATTTGTGTGGTTGACATATCTACTGAAGGTAATACCAAATACTCATATGCTTCAGCCTTGTCAAAGGTGAAAAGCTCTAAAAAGCGCTCTAGGTCTATTAGAGCTTTAAGCACAACGCACAACTTAAATGTGGGCTTGAATGAAAAAACAAAATAAAAAAACACAATGATTAAAAAGAGTAAAAATATATATCAGTGAATTACATTTCAGTTTAAAATATGATGCACAGCCATGGAAGTGAATACAGAGTAAATACATGAAATAGCAAGGATACTCAGAGTGAACCTACTATAAGTACAGAATATTACAAGTTGCTAATAAATAGTTGACAGAGAAAAATGTTGGCAGGCATAATGTGAAACTAGAAGAAATAATGGAAACATGAAATTTAGTTGAAGAGATTGTACACCCTAAAAAAAATTTAGAGGAGAAGAGATCAGATGCTACAACAGGGAGTAAAGGCAAGAAAGCCAGATATCAACAGAGATATTATGGGGGGTAATGTATCAAGTACCTGAGAAAAGTTATTGATGTTCATAAGGCAAGACCTTAAAAAGCCTCTGCTTTGCAGTTGACTCAAGAAAAACTTTTCATGATCAATGCAAATTAAAGCATCCAAAACATAGAGCGAGATAGTCTTTCCAGATTCACTGCCATGGGTTGCATCTTTTATGATCTGTTTTTAGAATAAAACAAAAAAGCATGGTAAGCTAGCACAGGAAGAACGCAATTGTGATACATATACACTTCAAAATGCAAAAGGAAAATATAGAGCCATAATGTGTTAGATACAGAGGAAAAGGAACAGGAAATCAATTTTTAAAGTTTGATCGAGTACAAAGTAGATGAATTTGATAATTGTTGAGAATATAATTAATTAACAAAAGAATGCTCTCTTTAACATCTTAACTTTTTAGATGAGATAGTCACACACTTCAACCTGGTAGGAGGCAAGACCCATCTCACCCAATGTTGGACCCCTGAAATTTAAATTTCCCACGCACTAGATGCTAAGCACCGGGTGTGAGGTGGGATGTTAAAGAATGACAAAAGTCTCACATTGGTGGTTAATGATATGGGTAGACCCCTTATAAGGCTTGGGCAATCCTTCTCCATTTGAGCTTAACTTTTGGGGTGTGAGTTAGGCCCAAAACCTAATTTAACATTAGGAGGTGTGTTGAGAATACAATTAACTAATAAAAGTGTGTTCTCTCTAATAACTTGAGTTTTTAGATGAGATGGTAGACACTGCAACTTGGTATCAGACAGTGTTTTGGAGAGCGAGAAGTAGAAAAAAGCGACGAGCGCTTGCTTCACCGAAGCGTGAAGCGAAGCGCACGCTTTTTTCTACTAAAGCGTTATTCAGTACAAAAATAAAAAATATCAAATATGCATACATAAATAACCAAGAACTCAATAGAAATAACATATTAAGCATATCTTTCAATTCTTAAATTAAAAAGTAAATAAAAGATAATGAATAATCCGTGTAATCATAACATATTAAGCAAATGCAAACAGCAAAACCAAAATAAGTAAAAAAACAGGGCATAACAGCGGAAAGAAAACCCTAGAAGTAGTCGTTGAAAGCCTGAAAGAGAGTCCAGAGAAGATGAAGAAAAGAGAGGAAGAACTTATCGTTTGTTGCAGCAACAAATGCTGAGATGTGTTTGAGTCACAGAAGAAGAAGAGGGAAGTGTTTGAGTTGCAGCAGACAAGTGTATTAACAGAAGTTAAAAATAAAAACCTAACAGCGCGCTTTTTGTCGCCTTTGCTTTAAGCGCACTTCTCACTTCGCCTACAGAAGTGCTCGCTTTTTTAGCAGCGCCTCGCTTCAAAGCATAAAAGTGTAGTGCTTGCGCCTCGCCTCGCTTCGCGCTTTTTGTCGCTTTTCAGAGCAAATAGAGGTCCTAAGATCGAATCTCACCGCCACCCATATCAAAAACAAATTTCACATGCTTGGCCCATGAAAAAGAATCAGGCCCACACATAAAAGGACGTGTTGAGAATATAATTAAATAATAAAAAGTGTGCTCTCTCTAACAGTTTTAGCTTTTAGATGAGATAGTCACACACTTCAACAATAAACACAGGAAGTAGAGAAATAGAGTAATAATGGTATACGTTAAATAAAATAACTTGTGCAGATGAGTGAGAGAAGTTAAATCCGGCAATATGAGCTTGTTCACATTACCGGTCCCAATCCCCGATATAGATCAGCATCAGAAGAAACAACAAACAAAATTAAGAATTCAATTTCAAATGTGCTACCCACCAGATCTAGAAGTGATTGAGCCTCCTTCCTTATTATTGAAAAATTTGCATGTGCCATTTCAGTCTGATCTTTGACAATCTGTTCAAGTTTAAGATAGAACAGAATGAGAGAATGAAATAACAACTCTCTACGTCATTGTGTTAAATTGATCCAGTAAGAATACAACAATAGGGAGGTCCAATGGGAAGTTTCCCCACGAAGATTTTAAAACCTTTTCAAGATCCAGATCATCATTTTCCTGTTCATCCATTGTCAATAATTGCATTACTGTGGTTGGAAGATCAGGATCAAGCATATGTTGACAGTACTGGATATAGCTAAGGAGCAAGGCATATTGGCTGTAGTCAAGAAACAAACAACAAAAGTCAGAGACTTCCTTTTCACTGCAGCAAAGCTAAAGGAATAGATTAATCAAATATGAAGCATTATACCGCCTCCTCAATGCTTCTGATGATTCGTTTCTAAGAATCGCCAGTATAAGCTTGAATAGAATAGAATGGCATGCTCCATTAGATAATTGTTT
Organism: Solanum stenotomum; assembly: GCF_019186545.1. Taxonomy (NCBI): domain Eukaryota; kingdom Viridiplantae; phylum Streptophyta; class Magnoliopsida; order Solanales; family Solanaceae; genus Solanum; species Solanum stenotomum. The sequence continues at coordinate 63,199,139 of NC_064285.1, forward strand.
TGTCATCATGATGTCAAGACAAGTGACAGTATCAGAGTTTAAACCACTAGGGCATAAGAATCTTTCATCACGTAGTTTGGCCATGCATGTGACACCAACCTACACAAATATCTTAAGCAAAATAAGAATAATAATCGAGGTAACTGCAATACATGATGTCACCACTTCAACAAACTAAGAAGATGAGAAATGGACAACCTGTGTCAGTATCAGTGCCATCTTCAATGAGCAGTCGGGAGAACCAGAAGCACCAAGAGAGGCATCAAGCAACCTAGGCATGGAAGAAAAAGTGAGACGGGATCACAGATTAGCAACAAAACAGAAAGAAAAAAAACGAAAATGGTCACTCACTGAAATAATATTTCAGAACGGTTGGGAAGAGAGGATATTTTGCTGGAGGCAGAAACCTAGAAGAAAAATTGCATAACAGAATATGTTAGCCCAACACACTCACTTACAGCAAAGCATACCGACGAATTGAGAACCAAGTGACGAAGGAAAAGAAATGTGACCTCAACAATTTGAGACCAGCCAGTTAACATATGAAGCTGAGCTGCTTGTTCTTCAAGATTTTTGTTGTATTTCCAACCCCATCGTAACAGCTGTTGGATTGTATCTCGGATTTCATTTAGCTCAACTTCAGTATTGAAGGAGCTATGCTGGGGATTAAACAAGTTGTATTTCTGAAAGAAGGATAAAATTTTAAAAGAAAGGTTATGCAGCACCTCCAATGGATAAAAACAATCTCACGTGGCAAAAAGGGATCTTATAAATAAAACAAGGGACAAAAGAAAGGAAAAACTGGATTGCAAAGAAATACTGTACCTGCCATAATTTGTCACGAAATGCAGCTAGATCAATTAAACGGTCTCCACGTTCTGAGTAGTAATAAACACCACCTTTTTCAGAAGTAGCAGGATTGATAAGTATATCTTCAGCCTGCAGAATGCCAGAGAATGAAAAGACTACTCCCTCAAAATAATAGCAAGGAAAAACTGCTCCAAACCTAACAAGGTTCCTACCAGAAACCCATACTTCGCGCTTGAAACTGCTTGTGAAGATTTCAACACAGTATCAGGAGATTTGAACTGGACAACTTCAAGCAACTCCAATACCTATACATAAATGCAATGGAAGTTGTTCTTACTTTCTTTAATAATGAAAATAGAAGATACTTATCTTACTTATCCAAAAAAAAAAAAAAGGATCTAATCCAAAAAATATTTAAAATAAATTGAAAAAGTTATGAAGAAAACACAAGTGACAAGAAAGGAATACCACAATAAGGGCTCATTTGGTTACCAGGATTACAAAATAATACCAGTATTAAGTTTGATACGTTTTATACTTTTGTTTGGTTGAATATTCACTTTCGATATTGAAGACATAAATAAATAGAAGTGTGCTCTTTCTAACTGTTTGATGTTTCAGATGCGGTTGCAAGACATTTCAACATGGTACCAGAAAATGCAGAGATTCTGGGTCAAGGTCATTGCCACCCACTATTAAAACCCAAAAAAAATTCATGTAATTGGCTCATGAAAGAGAATCATGCCCCATAGGAGGGAACATGTTGAAGACATAATTATGTAAATAGAAGTGTTCTTTTCTTAATAGCTTAAGCTTTCATACAACACCCAATGCAGGATAACAATCATGGATTAGCCAGACGTGGATAAAACAAATCACCCTTCTGCAAGCCCTTCTCAAATGATATATTATGATGGTCAAGGTTAACATTAGAAAACAAATATATCTAAGTTTATCCAGTTCAAAACCAAACTAACATGGATTATACATATATATCCATATTATTCCATTGAACGAAACAAATCATAAGTACACAATCCAACAATTATTAATCATGTATTATAATCCCAAAATAATTATGTCCGTTCTCTTGGTGCTCTCTCTGTAATGAAACTGAGGAAACTAATAACCATTTGTTCCTCCACTGCAGAGTGACAACATTATTATGGAACTTATTTTTGGGTCTAACACAAACAGAGTGGACCATACCCGAACACACAGCAGACTTACTCAGTTGTTGGATCGGGGGGGGGGNGTAAAACTCAGGAAAAATGGTGGAGTATATACCATCATGTATATGTTGGAAGGAGAGAAACAGTATGTGCTTTGAAAACAAGGCTAATCCTTTAGAGAAGGTCAAATGGTTGTGTATGACAACCTTTTATTTTTGGTGTAAAGAAGAAGGAATAGAACAACAACAACAACAACAACATACCCAGTGAAATCCCACTAGGTGGGGTCTGGGGAGGGTGGAGTGTACGCAGACCCTGCCACTACCTCGTAGAGGTAGAGAGGCTGTTTCCGAGAGACCCTCAGCTCAAGTACATCAAAACCAATAAAAGGCGAGAAAAACATCGTGTAAAACATCACATCCAATAAGAAAGATAGTTAATCAACAGGGGACAACAACATCAATAAAACAATGAGAGAAGTGAAACGCACTAAAAGCCAGAAGGCTATATGTAACACAAACAGGAACTGCAAGAAAAAGGCACGGACTACTACAAACGCTAACAACCCATACTCTCGCAAGGGAGGACAACACTCTAGCCCTACTAACCTACAACCTTAATACGTGCCCTCCACACTAGTAATCTAGTAGATGTTTTTTGTTGTTGGGAATGTTGTAACTCATTTTTTGGAGGTCTCCAGCATGTTGCTGATCAATACAACTTCAACCTTGTCAAAACAAAAAAAATTGTCTGCAAAGCAAACAACCACCAAGAGGTTTGAAATAGCAGCCGCAGAAGCATTAGAAATATTTCGATAGAAGCAAAAGTTCTTATTAGATGCACAGGTTTGGGAGAAACTTATACATGACACCTTCTACAGACTAAAAGAGGGAATCAACAACAAAAGGGAGAAACTTTAGGAAAGGTTGCTCTAAGTGGTTTGGGAGATATCTCATAACTGTGCAGACGAAGAAGCAGAAAATGATCAAGATATACATAATGGAGGTGGGGTAGACAGTTATGATCCAGATGCTTTTTTTGTGAAATTGAAATAGAGACAACAAACCATCTCTTCATACACTGCAGGGTGACAGAAACTGTGGCAGATGTTCTTTTAATTTTAGAGGTATTAGTTGGGTTATGCCAAGAGACACATCAGAAGTTCTAGCAAGTTGGAACAAAGAAGGCAACAAATCATGTCACAAGGAGAGATGGAAGATCCCTGCATGCATCTGGCGGATATTTTGTAAGGAAAAGAACCTGAGATGCTTTGAAAACAAGAGCAACCCTTTCCAATGTTGGAAGTTGAACTGTCTAGTACTCTTTTATTTTTGGTGTAATCACGTCCTCCCCAAAGAGGTGGACATTACTTCTTCTTTGGAGAATTTAGGAGGATTGTAGGTAATGGTTTCTTTTGGTCATTATTCTATACTCCTGATGTAATTACTACTGAAATTGTACTATTGGTGTATCTCTCTGTTTATAAAATGTTAACTTTATAAAAAAAAATCATAATGGAGGTGGGGTAGAAGTTAAGAACACATTGAACGTAGATTACGGATTATGGCAGGAACAATCTGGGCAATGTCACCACTTAAGTGAAAGAAATGTTAAGAGCAAGATAAATATGAAAATAGAAGAAAACATAAGAGTTCAGACTAGAGAGTTTCAATGAGTTTGAGCAAATGCTTGACTTCATATAAACAAAAGGCAAATAACTTGTTGACTTGTTAAATAAAATGATGAGAAGTGATAGTAAAAGATGGCCAGAGAGAGGGACAAGAGGGCACGGCAAATACAGGAAACAAAAGCATGAAATAAAATGTTTGGAATGTGTCATTAATAACAATGAGAATCAGTGCAAAAACGAGAGGATGTAATCATATTCCTGAATACTCAAGAAACAGTGAGCGGTAATAACTTTACCTTAGATTTACAAATCATTCTGGCTCCGTTCACTCCAGGACTGATTTGACTATAGGGGGAAGATACTCCGAGATCAACATCATGTTCGAAATTTCCCTCTCCAAATAGTTGAGATAAAATACTTTGACAAGCTTCTCGATGAGTGGAACTAGACATATCAGCCGCATGCAATTCTATTGTTAGCAGCTTCAACAGCCATGCTCTCTGAAGAAATAAGGAACATGTGAAACCAATTAATGAGATCAAGTAAGCAAAATTGGAGAAATATTTGAAGCAAATTCACCTAGATAATTAGAGGAACAAACGAACCACTAGCTCAAAAACAGACCTGATGAAGGGAACTGATACGAAGTGCCTGACTACTATTTCTTTTGGGAAGTGGAGCAATGCCAATTAAATCCAGATGCTGTAAAGATAAATTTAAATAATAATTGAGACAAATATTGATCAAGAGGGAGAATTTTTTTTAAAAAAATGTGCAAGTAATATACAGAAATAATTTCAATCTACACAGTCGCACCTGTACAAAGAACCAATACTTTTTGGTGCTCAACAAATCCATCATAGGATTACAAGTCAGGGGATCGGTACATAACTCATAAAGAAGCTGCATATAGTAATCAATTATAAGCTCACCAAAAGTACAAAGATTTATAGCAGTTTCCAAGAACATAGACTGACAGCCTCTGCAGCTTAAAGTCAATAGACAATCTTTTTTCACATGAAAAGGCAAATAAACAAGAATATACACCCCAATACAATGATCAAACCACTCAAACCTGAAATGCAAATTCATGGAGCAAAGCATTGATGTCAGGTTTCAGAAGTTTTTCCAACACATCAAGAATGATCTTCAAGCAACTGCAGTTAGAAAGAACAAATTTCAATTCCCTGAGTAAAACAAAGGAGCACGGGAGTTAAAATAACATATATCAATTGAAATAAAACCTATAGTGAAATTTTGGCTGAAGCACGGTCCTCTCAACAGCACCATCGACATCAAATTTGAGTAATAGATGTGTGATATTAGGGGCAGGCCGGCTAATATTATCAATAAGCAGCTGCAATTGTAGAACCAGAGAATCAGTCAATGATTGTAACCAACATTTAAGAGGAAAAGAGCACCAGCTTTGACCAAATCCATGCTCTGATAAGTAAAAAACATCACCAAAGAAATTATCAGAAAAGGATGAATTTATTAATGTCAGCATCAAGTTAATGCTGGTAAGAATGTACAATTAGCACCATTACATGTCATGTTATGTGCTCAAAAGATCAAACATGACTTCTACATACGAAGCCGTATTGCACAAAAGTAAGTGAAGAAATACATCTGTATTTGACTATAGCAGCATGCTACACCGACGCCTAAGTAAGAACATCCCTTTTCCAATCAAAGAGATTAGGCAAACTCATTTGATGAAACAGAAGTTTTGGGAAAAGGTACAACTTAATTTCTTCTTAATGTCCCAAGTTCAGGAACCCACAGACTATGATTGCCTAAAGAGAAAAAAGAGAACTTCAAATTCTTATCGGAAAAAAGGAGAGAGAACTAAGTTACCCGTTTCAAAAAAAAAAGAAAAAGAGAGAGAACTTCAAATTAATAAACAAGAAATAGGGAAGCCTAATATATAAATCAGGGTCAGAACTTAAGAAACTCATGAATAAGGAAAACACGGTGTAACATTTAGTAAGGAAAATTAAATGTACACGTTACAAATATGAATGCAGAAATATGTGAAATTGAAAGCAGAAACCAGTTATAAAGTTAACTAGGGAAATTCACAATACATCATAGCAGGCAGGCACTTATCTTGACATTCCAAGGGCACACACAGTATTACTATTTCTAATTATATCTTGTTCATAAAGAGTTTAGGAGTTCTATTCTAGCAACGTATGCAATTACTATAGCAAGTTCTGGGCAATTGATGCTATCAATTGTGTTTACTTATAGATTTCTCAAGTAACTTATATTATTTGCATATAGAAATGCAATACCTTCTTAAAATGTAATTGGAAGTTCTTTTTTTTTAAGTTAAACTAGAAGGTTCATGTTCCCCTAATAGCACAGTGTCTAAGTGGATTAAATTTACAACTTACAATTACACAGTACAATACCACCTAATAAAGAAGACAGACTCCACCTCGTTCAAAGTTTTCAATTAAACATCCTTCTCTGACATTCCTATCCTTCCAGTGAAACATGGCTAAAGAATATGGGATCAAGACATATTGCTAGAGAGTAAATCTCCTATCGTCCAATTCTTATGGTCTTAGAAACAAGTACTTACTTGTAGTATGAGAACACCTGAATCTTCACGGCAATCCTCTATAATTTGACATTCTTCAGATCGCAACTCTAAGCAGGCAGCATAATCCTCAACCAAGCACCCTGCAGCATTGGATTTTAAGAGCAACTGAACAAGCCCGACCATGCGAGAACTGCCATCCACGTAAAAGCATCATCGATATTAGAAATTGGTGCGATAACATGACACAATGCAATCCTTTCTTAATACTTAATATGATGCCACATTTCTTATTTAGGTTGCACTAGAATAGTTTGTGCTATCCATAAAAAACTAATTAGAAGGAAGAGAAGATGTGGAAAACTGTAAAAGGTAAATGCCCTTCTTTTATGAAATAAGTAGCTTCATTGATGGCATCAAGAAGATCTAAAATGGTACCATAAAGGTTAAAAGAAGTATTGTAAAAGGTAAATGCCCTTATTTGAATAGGTAAAAGAAATAGTGAGACACAAAGGAGTGGAGCTTCAATCAACACATTTAATCATGTTGTTTGAACAATCAGGACTTGGAGAATCACAAAGATTTGCGGCAAAGGGAGTAGAAATGAAAAAAAAAAAAAAAAAGAGGATGAAAGGATTACCTGAGGATGTTCATTATTTTGATAGATGATTGTTGAATACGGGGCTGCAAATCATATCTAACATACTCTAATAAAGCCACAACTTGGATCTGATCTTGTGAGAGAATGACATCTAAAGGCTGCATAGACAAGAAGCAGAAGTTAGACAATGAGCTGACATCAAAGGGAAAGGCAACAACATGCAGTCAAACAACTACAACCAAATCATATAAGTTTGAGTAGTGTGTAAACATGCTCACATGGAACAAAGCAGAATCAGTTAAAGAATATTAAATGCAGTAAGTTTGATTCGCTTAATGTCACTACTCTCCATCTATAAGAATATTTCACTTTTGTTCTTCCCTGAAACACCTGTAACTTACTAAACATTTAACAACGCTTCTAGTGGCAATTATTGAATAACTACATATACCAAGGCAAAGTCAAAGCATCTAACCTAAGATCGTTTTAACTAATTGGAAAATAAATAACCATTATGACACTTTACAACTGGTAATAGGGTGTAATCTGCAAACAGTGATTACAAAAAATTTAGCAAGAGGTTATATTCATTCAAGTTAGCAGCTTCTTCCAGTGGAGCTTAGGCTATTGAAAAGAAAAAGCAGGAAACTCGAGATGAAGTTTTAGATTCTTGCCTGATACAAAGGACGCCAATACTCAGACACAGCTAAATCTTTCTCCAATACGAGATTTACAATTTCCAGAGAAAGGAGGACAGCTTGTTCCAGAAGTTGCCCATAAATTTGACTTGTTCTTTCAGAAATTAGGTAATTGACTCCTGGTGAAAGAATACTCATGATATTCCGGAACACAGTTTTACCACTCATAAAATCCTGCATAACAGCAAAAAGACTTTACATAACTGAGTTGCCAACAATAAGTATGGCAATAGTAACTTAATGCATAGCAATACTAGCAAATACTTATTCCCACTGTCACATTTTATGTAGCACAATTTCCTTTTTAAATTGTCCCAAAAAGAACACCTTTTCTAACTTTAGAAACAATTTAAGTTTTTCACTTACCATTTTACCCTTGATGAGACGATTTCTTCCCACAAATATTTATGGCTTATTTCTTTCTTTTTTTGACAAGGTAAATAACTTTATTAATAATTGATGGAAACCTCGTATACAAGCCAATTACCAAAAGAAGAAAACCTACATCAAAATATGGTTCTCAACAAAAGAGATCCAATCCTCTATACAAATAGGGACCTCAGGTACACCAAAAAGAAACTAGAGACAAATCGCTACTTTTGCAGGTTATGAATCTCAAGTCCCAATGGATTCACCCTCATGAGACTTAGTGCCCATTCAAACAGTGCTACATATATTGGATTGGAGGGTGTATAAGATATGAAAAGTTTAAAAAGAAAGATTTAAAAGTTAAAACAAAATTAGATAGCATCAACTGGACGAAGACACACTAAATAACAGAATAGTTTGAGGAATTAATACTTTCAACAACTCTATTACAGGCAGCTGCATCTGCAGCAGAGCAGATTGACCTGTTTCTGACAGCTGAGATTGGTCCACAACACTATCAATATCCTCATCTCTGATACTATACATACTCAACATCCTGCAAACAATATTATTGGACATTAAAGTTAGCAACTTCTTTCATAAATATACAAGCAACGATCAAACCCCTCACAAACAAGGCCCAAGAGGGAAAAAGATAAAAATCTAGAGAGCATCATAGAGAATATTGAGATAAGACTTGCATCTGGAAATGTTTCAGGCAAGCTATGACAAGTTGCCACTTCTCACAAGGATCGGCATAAGCTCTTTGCGGGAATGGTCCAAAGACATGATCATAAATGAATTTAAAGATGCCAATGAATCTGCAAAGGTGTAGCTCAGAATGAGCATCAATACAATTGTCAAAGAATATTAACTAGTAACAATGATATGGTATGTGCAATCACAAAAAGCCCAATACCTATGCCCTCTATCACTAACATCCTTTTCCGTGGCAATAAGTGTATTCAACAAGTTAATGAATGATATAGTTGAAGGGTATTGCTCCCTTCTAGCTTCTATTTCATTCAGCTCAAATCGCATGTCATAAACCTGCATGAAAAAAGTTTTGGATGAGATAGTTCCCCTACAAAAATAGATGAAGTAGAGGGAAGATGGGAGAGAATAAGACAATTTCTTGGGAAGGCAAATCCCAATGCATTAGACCATGAAAAACTGTCGCCGTATTATAAAAAACAAAATTGCAAACTTCAGTCCAGAAATTTGATGGTTTTATCTTTTCCTTTATTTTCGCCCAACCCACCCATTCCAACATCACCCGCCAACAGAGATCATCTGAATCGAGCTCTTAATCGAACAGCTCAACCATATGTATGCAGGACTTCCCCAATTATATTAAATAATTATCACTTTATTATATATAGAAGAGAATCAAATAGCCTGCAACGTAGAGTAAATAACACAGACACCACCAACCTGTGTTGTCAAGGATTGTGTTGTGTTCCCAACAACTACTGGTAGATCATATTGCTCTAAATACCTCCAAGTTGTATCTTTCAGAACTGGTGATACTTGCACAAAAGTAGCTATGGCATTTCTCAATGCACCCTAATAATCACAGGTGCAAAAAAAAAATAGTTGCAGAACTCAGTGGCAGGATCTAACCATGAAATTGAAATAGCAACTAAACGAAGAGTCACATGAAAAACAGAGGACTTACCTTAAGATAAGGAGGGACATTTTCATAACCAAGGAGTTTGAACAATGGTTCAATATCAGGGAACCAATTCTTCCATTCTATGGGATTAGCATTTTCGACAACCTGCAGCACACAATAAATATATCAAGCCTGTTATATCTGCTCACTGGAGCAGAAAAACATATGTAGACAGAATTTCCTCTATGATGTCCTGAAAATGGTTCAAAATCAGATATTGAAAGATATCTCTATTCATAACTTGAGACAAGAAAAGCATGAACTTCCATACAAAATGATTCATATATATCAATAGTTTATTATAGTGCTTAGTAGAAGTACAAAATATACACATAATGTTGCATACAAAGAAAATGGCCAGAATCCAGATAACCAAACTCATAAAAAGTTTGGCACTGGAGTGTCTATAAGGTAAAAGTCTGGATGAATGCTTGTTCAGAGTAGTCCCTTGAAAGATAAATCCCCCCACCCCCACCCACACACCCACACACACAATATATATATATATATATATATATAGAGAGAGAGAGAGAGTTTGGCTGTACAATCTGATGCAAATGTGGGTCAATGTAGAGAAGGCAAAGCTGAATTACCATTCTTGTGAGCCTCTGGAAAGAATGGAAACAGAGTGTCTATTTAAGTATTAGGTAAGCAGGAAAAGAAGAAATTGATAAGTGCAGAGATGCTCTATCATGCACAAAACATGGTGAAGGAATTTACTAAGTTAAATCTGAATACACAACATTGTCCTCTGCCTTGGCATAATCCCATCATTGATAAAATTAATTATCTTATCAAAAAGCAAAATTACTCTGCCAACTGTGAAATATGGCCATGAAGCTTCATTTGGAAAAACAAGAGCATTCCATGGCAAGCTTGCTTTGGGTGGATTGTTTTAAGAAAAAAAAAAGTATCACACTGGTAACTTTTTTAAGATTGGCTTTTCAAAAGATAATTCTTATGTCAGGTTAGACTGGATGTGTAAATCATCATAGCCTTTGTTGTCCGGTAGAAAGGGAGACATTGAACTAATGAACTTATTCTTGAATGTTGGTTGGCGAACCATGTCTTATATCTAAGTGGAGAAAGGTAGAAGGATGAACCCATTATCACCAGGTTCCAAAGCTGAATACAGAAGATTTCTTGGTTATGCAAAAGATGCGGAATTATTTCCTATACTTGTGATCTTTTAAGTGCTTAAACCTAAGATTTTAACTCAAACATTTCACAGACAGAAAGGGGTAATGGCGCAGAAAAGCAAAACAAATATATGCTATGCTGCCACTCTTTTGTATGCTATGGGTGTTACAGGAAGAGAACAACAGGTGTTTTATTGGTGAATGAGACCAGTAAATCAGCTTAAGTACTTTCTGGATTTTGTTTAATTGGTATAAAAATGTGATTATAAATGATATAGATTAGGCATTGTGCACTTTCATAATTACTTTCTTGGAGCTGAAAACTAATGGAATATCTTTACTTCTTTAAGTAACAGGAAAAAGAAAATGTTGACCCTGGAAACTCAAGTTTACTAAGATGTGACAAAAGGATTTCAATCCATGTGCAAACAGGGAACAGCAGAGAGACCTTTTTTCCTTTGGTTGGGGGGGAGGGGTGGGGCGGATGGTGAAGCAATGAAGAGAAACCACAAGTCAGAGAACATTGTCATTGAAAATCAGATTAAAAAAGCTTTGGCATCCTAGAAGTTCCTAACCAGACACAAAGGTCCTCATATAATCTTTCATGAACAAGACAATACAACACAAACTGGGAGAAATATGAAGCCTATTATGTTATCCAACTCTCTATGATAACCCACCAGCATTGCAGTTTATCCAAAACACAGGGAGAGTGTCAACTAAACCTAGGTAATTATGAATATATAGCTGTTGAGAATATAATTAACTAATAAAAGTGTGCTCTCTCTAAAAACTTAAGCTTTTAGATGAGATGGTCACACACTTCAACCTGAGGCACAGGTCCTGGGATCGAATCTCACCGCCACCCAAATTAAACAAGAAATTCCACGTGATTGACCCGTGAAAAAAAGGGCCTCCACGTGAGGGGGCATATTGAGAATATAATTAACTAATAAAAGTGTGCTCTCTCTAAAAGCTTAAGCTTTTAGATGAGATGGTCACACACTTTAACAATAACTATGAAGATATGTTCCCATACAAAGCTCCACAAAAAAAAAAATAGATGAGATAACGTCTTAACAAAATAGCATTCTAGACATAGCATTCTAGTCTATAAAGTAAATGTAAAGAACATAGATAGAAATGAGGCAGGACACTTATACCACTCACCTTTTGCAGAACATTCAAGTAAGCAACGAGTGCTTTGGCATCTCCTTCCTGTATCTCTGGCAGAACTGCCCCAGGACTTTGCAGGGATTGTTTGAACTTCTCCTCATAAATTGATATACAATCAAATAAAGTGCTCCATCCGATAGAACGGAATGTCTTTCCCTGAAGTAACTCAAAAACTTTGGAAGCACCTTCAGCACTAGATGCCTGGATTCAATGCATGACAATCACAAAACTTAGTTACCGCTTGTTTATCATTAAAAGAGATGAAACATTACCAAGTTGGCGATACAGCCAAACTTACATACCAAGGTACTCAGCATTCTCAAAAATGCTACAAGTGTCTGAAAGTTAGTGTGATCCTCTCCGGCGAAGTTGACAAAAGTCCACAAAACATCATTACCAGACAGCAGCTCAGGTTCTTTCTGATAAAAGATCACAAACAAGTAAGTCAAAGTAAGATGATAAATAAAACTGGGAAAAGACAACTTAGCTGTATACATACTTAGCACACTCTTAGTGAGGTTAACTAACTATATATAGTGAAGACTCTTTTTCTCCTTAGTTCATTCTGATATTTGGGGTCCTCATAGAGTTACTTCAACGTTATGATTTCGTTATTTCTGTCAGTTTTATTCATGATTATTCAAGATGAACTAGTATTTTCTTAATGGAAAGATTGTTTTGAGTTGTTTTCCATATTCAAGAGCTTTTGTGTTGAAATACAAAATCTATTTGGTATCACCGTTCATACCTTTTCGTAGTAATAATGCCCTAGGAACTCCAAAATCAGCAGGAAAAGGCACTAACCTGGTAAATTTCACTCACAAACTCCAAGAGAGAGACAAAAGTTTGTGGTGCAGGTTCAGTGGCCTTTTGAAAATGCCCAATTCCCTCCACAGTATAATCATGTGAAGTAGACAAGCGGTACGGACTAAGTGCTGTCATAGCCTTCTCTTTTGCTTCTTTAACCTGTAATAAAAAAGTGAGTGAGTAATTAAATGGAAATGAAGAAGGCACCAATCTTTATGTTCCCACTTGGTATTTACAGAAGTCTCACAGACAAGCCTAAACCCTCGCCAAAAAATAATTTCAAAAGAAGATCACTTGATACGAAAAAACCTTACTAGAATTTAAAGTTTCTTTCCAACAAACCAACAAGACACAGCCTATAATCACGATCGTATGTTCACCATCTAAAAAATTTATGCAAACAATGAACAATAATCTCAATTCCATAGCTCATTAAAAAAAAAAAAAAATCCAATTAAAGAAATTCCTTCGAAAAATTCAAGCGAGTACATATTGAATAGAACAACAAAAAGCACAACCGTGCAATGCACCAAAAGGATACAAGGGATGAGAGGCTACTCCTCAACAATAACATACCCAGTGTAGTCCCACAAAGAGGCTACTCCTCAAGTGCACAAAATCTTTCTCTACTTCATCAAAAGCTCTCTTATCTCTCTCAATACCTAATAGCACACATGATAGAGGAAGCAAGGATGGCATTTTATCATAGGGATACTTGGGGAACATACACTCATTATTCAGCAATAAAGAGAATCCAACTATACATGGGCTTCTACACACCACATAAATACAATTTAGTGAATGTGTAAATTTACGCATTCACTTTATAGGACATGAACTCATTGGCAGTGTACCAAATCCCAGTAAGGTGGGGCTGGACAGCAAGCAAAGCAGGACTCAGACTCCACTAATTGCATGTGCCTTAGAAAGAAAAGAACTACACAATTGGGTGGAAATAACAAGCATAACTTCTTTTTTAGAGGCAATTTCAATCATTTCCCTCAAAAGAAACTAGAATATTGAACAAAAAAAACTAAACAAACCTTGTCCTTGGCCAATGGATGAGACAAAAGGCACGTTATCATCTTGTGCAAATAGGCATTGTACATGTAGATCATATCCTCATCATCATTCTGCCCATGAGAGATAGAAAAGAAACCTGAGATAATTACAAAATGGAAGGACTAGACAATTACGAAAATAGGGTCAAACAAACAAGCATAATATGCTACCAGGACCATGCATCTGTTACACAACTCAAGAAATATGCCAATTATCCACAACAACTACAAGAGTAAAATATCATAAGGAAGGTGAATCATCACGAGACAGTGTACAAAAAAGAAATAACAGCAAAATTACCTAAAAGAGGGGTAGTAGGCCAGCAACCAACAATCAATACATTATGCAGAAAACAGGATGTTTAAGTGATGGGATCTTTTGCCAATTTTTTTTATTAAGTAATAATTTTATTAATGTAGGGCAAAAAAAGTGTGTAGGCTAGTAGGATTCTAAAAGTGAAAACTTAATAAAAATATATGATTTTCTACAACTAACATCCAATATTCTATGCTTATTAGGCACCTCGTGGGTGCACCAAAAATAAATAGGTGATAAGAGGTTACTCCTCAAGTGTACAAAGCACTTTCTACTCCTTGAAAAGCTATCCTGGTTATCTCTCCATATGGGCCACATAACATTACATTTAAGGTACTTTCTAATAGATTAAAGAAGGTCTTGTATGAGATAGTACCTACTTTGCAAAATGTTTTTGTGGAAGGCAAACATATTCTAGATACAGCATTAGCCACTAGCTGCCAATGAAGTGGTTTGATTCGAGAAGAAGGCAAGGAGAACCACGGATTTAGTGCAAACTAGATCTTGAAGAGCCTTATGATCATTGTGACAGTGAGTTTCTTAACTTCATTATATTGAAGACGGGTTTTGGTGCAAGATGGAGGAAATGGATCAAATTTTGCATCTCAACGGCCAAGTACTCATGAATGGTAATCCGTGTAGATTTTTCGGTGTGTGAGTCTGGGCGACTCGCTTTCCCCTATGTTTTTCATTCTAGTCACGGGCTGATGGAAGCATTGAGCAGGATGATGCATAGAGTGTAGCAGGAGGCGACTTCAGGATGTTTTCTCCAACAGTCGCTTGACGATGTACTGTGAGGGTGCCATACCTTTTGTTTGCAGATGATACTTTAGTGTTATGTGATGCTGACAATGCTCAATTGACTTACTTGAGACAAGTGATGACGTGATTCCAGGTGGTGCCAAACCTAAAGATCAATCTTAGAAAATGTGTGATCACCCCAGTCAGCTTGGTAGAAAATATGTAGCTCCTAACACAGGTATTAAATTGTAAGGTAGGGTCTTTTCCTACAACGTATCTTGATTTACCGCTAGAAACATCTAATAAAGACCAAGCAGCTTGGAATCTGGAGATAAAAAGGGTAGAAAAGAGGCATGTAGTTGGTAAAAGAGGTGCCTATCCAAAGTGGAAAGAATGTGTTAACCAAGAGTACGCTATCATCGAGTATTTCCACATATTTCACATTGTTGCTACATGCTCCAGTCAGATTTACGAGGAAGTTGAAGAAACTTGAGAGATTGAGAGATTTTCTATGGCATGGTTCAAGCGGGTAGACGAAGTTTCACATGGTAAATTGGGAGTCTAATACCACATCAAAGTGTTGGTGTAGATTTGGGATTATAAATCTAAAGGGATTTTTTATAAATGGTACTGTTATATTCCTCAGCATTAAGAAATGCGGGCTACCTCCAAGTGTTACAAGGGGAAGAAAAAATAAAATCTAGATTACAGAGAGCCTATGAGATCTACAAGATCTATTTCCTCTATACAATTTCCCTTACACCAAAAAAAAAGTGTGGATAGGCAGTTCCCTTTCACAACATGGATGGGCTTTGATTTGTCTTCAAAGCATCTCCCATTTCTCTCTCTCTCCACACTGACCACCATATGCACACTGTTTGGAAGGGAGATGGAGGACTAGGGGGGTGAGTAATGGGAGTAGGGTGAATTCTTGGTACATAAGTGGCTGTGGGAATAGCATCTTGAGAATCATATACCCAAACATGTAAGAATTTCATGCCAAAAGGACATGTCAGTCTTGTTTGCAAGGGGTAGAAGTCCCTCAGGAATTTGTGGTTTAAGAGGAACTTGCAATTGGGATATCGCAGAATCTCAGAGTTTGGTCAAATCTATGATGCTCGGACTCTCCAAAAATGAAGCCGCACCCATGTCGGATCCTCCAAAATTGCAACAAGAAAATTGAGTTTCATTGTTGTGTGTGTGTGTGTTTGGGGGGGGGGGGGGGGNGGGATCACATGTCATGTTAGACCAGAATAATAATAAGAGGGGCAAGGAGAATTGCTAAGATAAACCATCAGTAGTTGCTTAATCAGAGACAAGTCAATTCTCACCTGATATGCAGGAGTTAGGAGGATCTTATTCAGCCAAGACAAGAAGACATTGTTGGAGAATATAACTTCCAAGCATGAATATATGTTCCTTATATCATTATTTGATGAAGCACTTGCTGATGTATCTTTTGTATCAACCCCGTCATGTATTAACATAAGATGTACAACCCACGCACTCCTTAAGCAATCAAAATAGCCCTCAACAACAGGATCATTCCCAGCGACCATTACCTAGAAAAAGTAATAGAAGGTTTTGAAAATGACAAACCACTGCTTGCCAAACATTTAAAGATGGTTGTCTGCTTACAGATTCCTGAAATTCTTGCCTAAAGGACGCATCACGAGACAAGACTGATGTTTTATCAGGTACTGCACTCAATGCATCTGATATGAGAGCCACCACAAGGGAGAATAGAAGACTATATGTTATCTGCAGTTTTTTCAAAGGAGGATCAGATATAGAAGTATAGAGCAAAATACTAAAGAACAAGAAAAAGGGATAGCTAGAGGGTACATGCCATGCAGTTCAAGATAGAAAATACTTTCACTCTGTCCTCTATTCGGCATTTGAAAAAGAAAAGGAGAATGTAAAGAAAATCTAGATCTGATAATTCTAGAAAATCAAAAGACTGGAACTCTTAAAAGGAACAAAAAATTGAGGTGGTACATAGAGACTGAGGCTGAGCTTTAAAATCCAATTCTGGTACAAGAGTTGAGATGGTATATGGAGACAGAGGCTGAGCTTTAAAATCCAATTCTGGCGTATAATGAAAATATGAAATTCACGTAGTTTGATATATATATCAAGACAGTCAACAAATGACGATGCACTTGGAGAAGTTACAAGGTTCTTATGTGAAAGGATACAGCTTCAAAAAGAACCATCTATTAAATGCCTAACATTCGATGATTTAACTTCCCAGCCAAGCCAATACTTCTGAATTCGTGATCAATAAATTCATCATTAAGCTTGAAAGAACCATGGTCAAAAACTGTGAAAACCTGATGGCTTAAAGTGTCAGTGCTACCACTAAGCCCTGCTGCACTATCCTTTAGAGCAGAAAAGACGTCCTTCACATCTTTAGGGCCTACAAAGAGAAAAGGATAATTACTTTTTCAGTGGTAAAAGAGATACATAAATACACAAATACCAAACTGCTTTTAAAGAGAATAAGCGAGATGTGGAGCAGTCCAGGCATATATGCTATTCCGGACTACACTGGAAACTTCAAACACTGGCTAACGAACATTGCTCATTTTGTGCTGTCCAAAGCACATTAGAAGCTTCATTAAAAGTACACCCATTCAGGGGGACAAAGTCGTGCAGAGAATCATATTGGGGGAAACCATAACATCTTTATAATTGTGGTAGCCAGACCAAATTGCGGGCACCTCGACTATTGCATTAAGCACCTGCTACCTCCCATCAGCACAAGTATTGATTAACTCCGTCCCCAAGGCTTAAGACAAATGGAAAGAGAAGAACCACAATATTAATATAAGAATCAAATGAGTACAGTCTCTTCTACAGTGCAAGAGCACATTGAGGATGTTTTGACTTCAATGTTGGAGTCATATGCAGAAAAATAAGGCCAGACAAACAGATATAGCAGATAAGGAATGATGGAACTCTAACGTACACAACTTCAAAAACATTTAACTATTATTTATGAGCATACAGCCCATAACTTCAGAAAGATATAACTGATGTCTAATGTTATGATCATGCAGTCTTCTAAAACGATGTGACAAAGCAGATTAGCTAAGTGCTTGCTGTACCAGGCCTCTTAAACATGAAAATAACTCTTGGTTATGCACAAACAATATGTATCAAACATTGTCAAGAAGAACTAAAAGAAAATATTAGAATGAATAACCCTCCCAGTGGTCCATTATAGGATTTACTGGGAAATCATCTCTGGCGACATCTTTCCCTGAAACCATGCAAGCCCAAATAAAACGAAGAAAAGATAAGCATATCCTTATTGGGAGTGAACTTAAGCCACTCATAACTTACTAGCCCACGCAATCAAAAATAAAAAGAATAATGCTACTATAAGTATGTCCTAATAGAAACAACTTCTATGACTAAAAAAAGGTGGAAGTGAACACGGATAAGATCAAAATATAACCATTCATAACTTACTTGCACGCACAACCAAAACAGAAAGGACAAGGCAATGAGCCAGAATGAGCCTTTCCCTGGAAACAACAGCTCTCCTTTCCACCAAAGCTCCTCTTGAATCAAGAATATAGCGTTCACAGTTAGGCCCACCCAAACCAGATGGCTCTTCTCGATTGAGTTCCTAAAAGTATACTCAACATATAATATCAAGAAACCATCAGCAAATATTCATTCACCTCACTTCTGTCAAATGAACAACGAACAAATTTATGAACTCATGTTTCACATGATCACGTGCACTGAAGGAACATTCTCAGTATCATCGGGAGGACAACCGTCCTAGGTTTTTGAACTAACCTGAAATTCAATTTAGATAACACTGGAAGATACTTCACATCAAAAATATCACTTTGTTTGTACTTATGGACATACTAGTGAAAAATTTGAACAACGGTTGACTTGGCGGAAAACCTACTCACACAAAACACTCTTCCAACAAAAAAACTGTCTATCTAAGCTCTGTCAATAAAGATGGTCAAAAATGAACAGATGTAACTAAAAGGGATAGACATGAAAGACAATTAAGTTAATCTAACAACCTTTATGAGTGAGATTAACCGCTTTCTAACTCCAGCATTAATGAGATTGTCCAAAAATCTCTGAATATCTGCCACAAGATCAGGTTCAAGTCCTTGGTCAAGGACAACAGCCTGCAAAATAACTTTAGTCATATCTAACAGGCAGCTAACAAGAGATAAATTTCTCTATCCCTAGAAACTAAGAATGAAGTATACCCTCAACAGTGTGTAAAGTGCTGTTATAAGATCTCTTCTCTCTGTATACCACAGTCCAGCTGCGAGGCGGAATATCTCTAATGGCTCACGTCCCAATAATCCCCACTGCATGCATCAATAATTAGAAAGAGAGTGAAAACTGGTCATGAAAACAAATTGTTATAAGAAAACTTTTGTATTGAAAAGAACTTATAGGTGGTGATTGAAACCCAAATTCAACTCCTGAAACTAAATGTATTTAAGTCGGAGATGTCTAGAGAGAAAGAAACTTCATTCTTTGAAGCGCTTAAGATTATTGAGCTGTCACATCATGGCTTGAAATCTACCAGCTTAGTGAGCAGAATGTCTCGATAGTGCAACCCTCCGATGGGGTTGTGATAGCGATACATCAAAGAAGGTAAATCTACCAGCACCAGAACAGAACACCTTAATTTTATGAATATCAGTTGATATTAGATACAGAACCTCAACTCTTTTGGCAGTTGTGTAAGAGTGGAAGCTACATAAAGGAAGGGCAGAAGGTACGTCATGGGTGATGCCTAGATCTGTAAAGGACTAGTTGTTGCAGGAAAGCTGTAAGAAGAAAAAGATAAACCAGGGCCTAGAATGTTGCTCCCTTAGCTTTGATGTGGATTGTTTGGAGAGAGAGAAACGGGAGAGTATTTAAATGGATAGAAATGAGTTTTGGTCAGTTGAAACCCACAAGGGTGGACGAGTTGGTTGAGCAGGAGATGTCTCAAATAAGGGGTCTAAGGTTCGAAAATCTCTGCATGCCTTCTCGGTCAAGCTCAACGCACAAGGTTTGTCTGGTGTAGTTTACCTCTCCTGTGTGATTGCGTGTTATTACACTGGAGCGGGGTTTACCTAGTGCACATCCAAAGGGTAGCAGCTGCGGGTTCCCTTATCATCAGAAAAATGAGTTTTGGTCAGTTGAGGAGTAGTCTCCAATCTCTTATTATGTTTTTGCACCCATGCAGTTCCTGGTTGTATAGAGGATTGGGTATCTTTTGTAGAGAACCATATTGTTTTGTAGGTTCTTTACCTTTTGGTATACCTCTTGTTATGACCGATTTGACCCTTTTGATGAATGAAATCTTGTTAAGTTGATCAAAATAAAAAGAAAGGGACAGAGCGTCCGGATTGGATCAGACCAGACCTAGGACTCAACACTAGATGAGCAGATTTGTGAGCCAACTGAGAAATTTGAAAAAAGAGAGTTGCTTGTAATGCCATATTTCTAAAAATTACATCCAAGCCCCAATGATATTCCAATAGCCAAAAGATCAAAAGTTCATATGTGCAGGGAGAGGAAGAAGTTGATATATGCCGACGCGATCTCAAGAATCTCCAAAAAAGAATCTCCTGATTGGTCATTACAGTTAAATCTCATTGGAGGTAGCCAGCAAGGACGAAATAGAAAAGTGGGTTAAAGCTAAGTGGGAACTCTTGGCCAGCATCAAGCAGAGAGACATGAATAACCTATAGCCTATATATCATTTTTTTAGTTCCTATCCAGATCAACGGAAAAAAAATTGTTGAAGTGGAAAAGCGGGAGAATGATGGAAGTCCCTGTTATAGGATTGTTTGTCCCGACTACCGAATTGACAGTTGCATCAAGTCAGTCAACAACCTAGAGCTGTGAAAATGAGGCTACTCTGCTACACCTTCGGTCGAGCAAACTGTTTATGGAGGTGAGACATCTCTGTGGAGGCTTCCTCCAAACAAACAAAGACATAAGGAGGCAGAAAAATCAAACCTATGTGCAAGTGCAACTGTTGGTGGTGGCTAGAAAGAAGCTTATCAAGGCTATGATCACATTGCACATGGGTCAAAGAGACTACCTTTATCCCAATAAGGGCAGGGGCTAGAGGCGACAAAAACAATGTTCAGAAGGGCAGAGAAGGCAAATTTTCGAATATCAAAGAGGAGTAAACTGTATAGTACTCTTTGTAATGAGCAAAAACTGATTACATAAGAAATTCCAAAAATTCTACAACACAAACAAATAAAGAAAATGACCTACCTCTTGATTGGCAGAAACAAGCAACCGAACAGAGTTTACTTCATTAAGATGTAGATCATCACTCAACTTTAGGGCCTAAATATCACAAAACAAATTAGACAATGCAAATGGTTTGCAACACCAAAACAAATGTGAAAGAGAAATATTTACAATATGCACATAAAGATAAAATGAGGCGTTCAATTCAAAGACAAAGTAGATATAGAACATTTAAATTCCACTATTATGTATGTGAACACAATTTTTTTATTACTGTGGTGTCCATGCCGACTTATATGCACCTCGACTAATTCGACAAGATACTTGCTACCTCCCACACGTCACAATTATTTGTTTAGTTCATTCGAGGTGATTCATATCTTCCTCTTCCACTTATATTTCTCCACTCACAACATCCAACAGTTGCATTCGTAAATCTTGCTTGAATTCCTCTAATTCCTACATTGACTTTACTTTACACTAGAGATTGCAATTGGGCCAAGATGCGGTCAGGCAAGGCGAATGAAGAGTTTTTTGTCCTGAAACGGTAAAGGTATTCTTTTTTTTTTTGAAAATGACATTAATAGATAATTATGGATGTGAGTCTCAACTCATGCCCCTAAATCATTGGGAATCAGAGGGAGCAGACATGTCAACTCTATTTCAATTTTTGTGCACATGACCGTGCTTCCTTCATTCTCAATATCATCCAGTGCATCGGCTTAATGTGCTCAGATGGTAAAGGTACTATTAATGAAAATACAAAAGAACAAAGACTCTAGAAAGACCAAAATATACTGATCTATGATAACCATGCAACTACTTCGTTCCTACTAAAATTTCTAGAAAAATCATGAACTGCACTATACCATCAATATGCCTACTGTTACACCAGAAAAAAAGAAAAGACTGTGCAAATAGGTGTTCGTAATCCTATTAATATGACATTTTTGTCCTCCAATACAAGCTCTATTCCTCCCCGACCATACAGTCCAAAAGATGCAGAGAGAAAAAATGAACCATATTTGTTTCAGATCCTTTTGGAATTTGTGTCCCTGCCAGCACTCTAACAAACCCCGGATGCTATTAGGCATCATCCAAGGTATACCACAAATACCTAGGAATAAGTCCCAGCACTGCTTGGAGCACATGCACTTCACATCTCGGCACAATGGAATATCTTGCCAGCCACATCTAAAAGTTTCTGCAACCTTCACCACCTTTTTTTTTTGAGAAAGGTAACATTACTTATATATCCACAGGTATACTACACCAACAGGTATAGTTCACCACCTAAGGTTGTAGGTGTGTGGGACCCGTACCAAATATGGTCAATCAATTTTGGGTACTTTGACCAAAATTAATAAAGAAATTCGAGAGAGATACAATGATTTTTAACTAAAAAAAATAGGGTGAAGTCACAATTTAGGTATATGTATTTTATCATTACAAGATATTGGTTGAATACATATGCAGCCCCTTGAACTTGCCAGAATTTCATTTAGACACTTGAACTATGAGTTGTTCCTATTGAACACCTAAACTCAAGTTAAATTTGTGTCTGTAAGACACATTTTGCTAACATGGCACTGTATGTTTGCCACACAATTTTTAGCACGTGAGGCCATCATTCAAAATGATATACATTTTTTTGTCCATCTTCTTCATTTTCTTTCCCAGCATTTAGTAGAATAATGTTCTCTTAGCAGAAGGGTCAAGTTTAGGTTGTAAAGAGGTGATGGCTAGTTTTTAGGCAGAGATTATTAACTAATCAAGAAAATAAAATAAGTCCAGTTGACATCTACCCAATGAAGGACAATCAAACCTCGTTATAACAGCATTTCATTATAACATCCTTATTTTCTCCAGATCCGAACTTTCATGTTTTATTTTACTTCTCTATAACAGCATTCTACCTGTAACAATTGTGGCATTCATTACCGTGGTACTTTCTTTGAAAAATTACCCCGCTATAACAGCCATACTCAAATATTGTGCAGTAACATTTGGTAAAAGGACATAATTATTGCACAGAGAGAGATTTCAAGCTCATATTGAGCTACAGCACCCAAAGTTTAGGGACTTGATATTGCATAACCGTTCTTAAGTAGATCAATTAGTGTGAACAAGTTTATGAAATCCAATTCTAGTTTCCAAGGGATTATGATGCTTTGATAGTAATGAAAAAAGAATCCTTTGAAAAAAGATCATGAATTAAGTTACACAGGGTATAACAAGAATACAGCATGGGATGGAACTCACAATTTGAACATCCTGATCATCCAGTGAAATTGGGCCAGAATCTGGAAGTCTCACTTCTTTGGACTGGACTTGAACTCGGTCCGAGGGCTTGGGGGGCTACATATTAAGGGGAAAAAAGTGAGCTTGGTCATTGATAACATCATTCTTTCACAATAATTTTTCCACATTTTGAAAGGAAAAAAAAAGACAATGCAAAGAATTCTCATTTTGGCCAAAACATTTCACAGGCTCATATTACTTTCTTAAAGCAAAATCAACCAACAAAGCAACCATTCCAAGAAAATGAAATTCATTGATCAATAGACACAAACAATTACCTCCTAACGCATAGACATACATGCTTGTATATTCAGAAAAAAAAAACATTTCTACAATTTAAAAAAGGAATTCAATAATAACTGCATAATTCAATCAATCATTCAATTAACTGATCCCTAAGCCAAACCTAATTAGGTCAGATAGGCTATACGAATCCTCTATATCCATTCATCAACATTAGAGACCACTCTTTTTTTTTTCTTATGAATAAGGACTTTACTAAATTTCAACAATAAATAATCAAACTAAAGTTAATTTGTTCTTTATATCTCACACATTCTTATATAATTGAGATATCCACTTTTTGAGCTTAAAACTCGTTTTTTTCCTTATTCACTTCAATAGCTACACTGACCTACCAAATAAAACGAATAGAAGTTTACCGGATAGGAAAGTAGTGACTGGAAAGATGGAAGAGAGTGACGAATGGCGTGAAGCAGCTCAATCCTCTCCGATGGCGTAGGAGGTGTGGGTCCCAATACAGTAGATTCAATTAGAGATAGTAAAATCTTCGGGGACACCATTGTTTCTCTGTTTCTCTCAGCTTTCAGCTCCACTCACCGGAATCTGTGCGTAATTTTCAGCTCCGTTCACCAGAATCTGTACGTACTCTTCAGCTCCGTTCACCGGAACTGATACAGTGAGAGGTGAGGAAGAAGGCGGGAAGAAAAGCCCTAGTTTAGGGTTTTTGTATTGTAGAATAAAAAAAAGTAAAATGAAAATTGGTGTACGGGAATTATTTTGTTAGTATATTTAAAAAAAATATATATTTGAAAATTGGTCCGAAGGCGGAAAAGGATCCAATGAATTCAAAAGAATTGAACGAAAAGTCATATAAGGTGAAATCTAGAATTTAATTGTGAACTTTTTGCATTGTCAGTAGTAAAATAATTTTTATTGTACACATATAAATGATTAATTTATGATCATAAATTTTAAAAATAATTATTTAAAAAAAAAAAAGAAAAAAAAAGAATCATGCTTAATTAAATAGGTTCATGTAAAATGAACCAGATAATATAGTATTTATAGTTCAATTTTTAAATAAATTCATTTGATTATCTACCAACGGCGACGGCCTTTGTGGTACCAAGGTTGACCTATGAGGAGTATTTGAAAGAAGCAAAAAGAGCCAAGGAGCATCCTCGAATCCTGATCAAGCCCCTGAAGCTGGAAGATTGCACATCCCATCATCGAGCGGCGTATTCAACTGCTTTTTTTCAAGCAATCGCAGCTACCGCTTGTACACTCTTTCCTTTTATTCCACTTGATAATTCAACAAAAATTTTCAAGTAATCGCAACTACTTTCTTTCTCTTCCACTGCCTTCCCTAATATGTTAATTTAACCTATATATTGGATTATTAGTAGTGACTAAAAATATAGGAATAATAACTGCATAATTAGTTTTAATGTAAAATTATTGATTGAAATTTGATATAATTAAATAAAATTTTAACTTGTGACATCTTGTAGGGTCTATTTCACTCAAGTAATTAGAGGTGAAGTAGGAAGAACACAATGAGGTCTCAAGATCAAATAACCAAACCAAGGTTACTTTAAGTATTTTGTTACTATACACATTCTACTTGAGGTATAAATGTTAAAACACACTGAAAGGTGTCCGAGTCAGGCACGCATCAACTAAACCTCAACTAATTTCACGAGATACTATCTCCTATCAAAATAGATATCGAGCATTTAGAAGAATAATTGTGAACTCTTGTTTAAAATCTTGAATGTATTATGTTATAGACTCAATCATATCTTACAAGAATGTGCCTCATTCACTAATAGTAACATCCCATCAGCCATTTGGCCAACAAAAAATTACAAGCAATTGCTCAAAAGAAGAAGAAAAAATACACCTATAAACCATACATTTCTACTCCTTTCTTAACCTTATAGCAAGTATATAAGTATAGCTGCTCCATTCCCCATTTATAACATCGTTCGAGGGAAGTAAGCAACGATCAACTGATCCGTTATTCAACCAAGAGATTTCCATTATAGCACGCGAATTGCAACCAGTCAAGAACTAGATGCAGTGCTTTGAGCTAAAATCTTTTTCAGACAACAAACTAGAAATAAGACTTTTCATTCTCTGTGCACCTGGTCCAGGTCTCAGTGAAGTTATATTTCTTAGAATATACTGTGAGATGGTAGAGTTTGCATCCCCACCATCAAACCAACTACCAGGAACAAAACCATCGACTTTGCGCCCCAAGAGCTCAGAATCAATCTTGTCAAGCACTGGTTCATTCCTGCGGAATTTTCTGGCGAATGATGCATTGCTGTCGACCATGTTCTTGTAATCCTTAAGAGTTAGAACATGTGGATGTTGCTTTGGAGGGTTATCCCAGGATATGAAATGAAGGTCGTGATTCACTGTAGTGTTCCGGAACTCTTCTGCATTGCATATGACAGTGTGGAAATATCCTTCAGGCGTTGAAAGGAAGTTGGCGTAGTACATTAAGACTATCCTTGGGAGGTTATCCCATCCCCATAAAAGGTACTCCATAAAGGGGCGAGAGAGCATCGTCCAAGCAGAGCCTGAGGAAAAGCGATAACATCACATTTTCAAAATCTTTAGTATGTTATGGATATTGATATTTGATTGTATATTTGCTAATTTCATAAACATATGACCACAGTGCAGAATAGAAACGGTGATCATACAGGAGCAAAAAAGAGAGAACTTGACCTACGAACTTATTCAAAGTAAGAAACCTTATGCAAGTGCAATAGAATAGTGCTTGCTTGAAATGAGTTAGTCTATGACTACCGCATTAATAAAGTATTCATTTTGATATTCAACACGAAACAAAAATGGTAGTTTGAAATGTCTTTGCTTTCATCTTTCTGTTTTGCAGAAGGCATTCTCAAAATCCCTTGAGAAGGATCCCAAGTACAAGGAAATAGGGGCAAACATTTGAGAGTTTTTCCAAAAGCTTGTGTAATCAGGTCCAGTCTGATATCTTTTCTAGTTTCATATGATTTGACGACTCAGACAGTCAAACAATCATGTTCTATGTTATAACAGAACATAGTTCACAATAAAATGTGTTAAGAGATCGTATTGTAGTATGGGGAATCATACTTGAACTAAGCGAAAACAACAGTTTAATTGCAACAGTTTTATTCATAGACCACATCGGGGATGACCAATGAAGGGTCATTTGAAAGAGTTTTCTCATACTAAAGGCCCCTTCAAGAAAGTCATTTATGTGATATTCCTAGCACTTAAATTTTACGTTGTTGTTTCCAAACCAACCATTTCCTCCACACCCAAGACCCCAATATTTGTCCCTAACATCTATACTTTCGTGTAATCTTCTTGAGAACATGCCTCTGGCTATGCATGAACTCTACCTGAAGTTAAGGAACGGAAGAGACAGTCACCCATGAGGAAATTCCAAATATATTTTCATTGCATAAAGCTGAAAGGATGCAAAGGAAAATTCATTAAGTGTATTTGATACTAAGTTGTTAATTCAAGCAGATTTGAAATCCAAATACACATGACTAACTCACGAAGATCTTACGGAAGAATTGGCTGAAAACAGGCCTAAAACCAACCCAAAAAAAAGAACAATATAGAGGTGCTTTATAGAGGCTTTAGACAAGTTAATACGGCTTTGAAAGCTGAGAATGGCAACAAGAAAGCAAGCCAACAAAGCAGCCAAAAGAGCTCGATTGCCTCCTTTTGCATAGACACAAATGCACAAAATTCTCACCTGTGAATAGTTTAAATGCTGTTGGCATACTCCTTTTCTGCGGGATCCAGAAAAGATCTGATTTATTCAGGCTGTAAAACCCTGAATCAATTATTACAGGCCTGGCTCTGTGGTATCTACAAACAGAAATATAACATTTTAGTAAGCTAGACATACTAAATCTCATCAAAAATAGGTTGATTGATCAAATGAAAAGCTCCACATACTCCTTCCATCCAATGTCACTTGTATGCTCAATAAAATTAAGTTCTCTTGGCACGGTCGAAAAAGTATGAAGTAAATCTGTCAAACACAAAATCAATGCACAGGTTCATTAGAAAGATGGTAATCAATGAGCCGGTCTGCACTAATATTACATTGGGCTCTTAGAAGAATTACGAAGCAATGTCCATGTTGGATCCAACAAGTAATTTACTTGTCAGGTGATAGGAGTAGCATAAGAATAATGCTAAGAGTGTTCCACAACAATCCCCTGCACACAAAGGCACCTCCGCTCCCCCAAGCACACACGCAAAAAGGAATCAACCAGTTAGCAATCAGTACACCTCAACTTCAAACTAGCTGGGTGGATACATGGATATTTTGTAGGGTCTATTTAGGTTAATTCTTCTAGTTGATCTGTACACAAATAGCCACCCAATTCACCGTATACATTTCCAAACTGGTATACATAGAATATACACAGTTCTACGCATACTTATAAATGGAATACATATACTTTTCGGCTATTTTAGTTTAACCGGTTGGTTGGACGGTTGTTAAGGTTAATTCTTTTTTGTATCCATTACATTCTATTTGGGCTCATTTCGTTCTAATAAAACAAACGTTATTTCTAAGGCAAATTAAGATTCTCTAAAATCTCACATTTATATTTACACGAATATACAAGTCTTTCCTCAATGAACCAGTTCCTGTACTTGTAAAAAATGTGAGCTGCTTAAAACAACTTCGGATCAATGTCAAGCGTGGATCCAAAAAAGTTACTAATTTATTGTAAAGGAATTCAATCAATGTATCAATCAAGTACACCTCGTTGGTGTTTCAACACACCTCAATTCAAAACTAGCCGGTGGCTACATGAAATTTTGTGTCCATCACATTTATTTTGGCTGCTCATCTTATTTGATTACTCAAGGATTTGTTATTTAAGGAAAATAAGGATTATCTTAATTCCCACACTTATATTTACACAAACCTACAAGTATTGTTTCAAACTAAAACGAGTCTTGACGAGTACCTGGGCTGAAGTAAGAGCAATAACAACTAGTAAGTCTCAATTCTCTTATAGTTAAATTACTGGCTTACTGCACTTCATGCCACTTCATCGACTGGAATCCTCTTTTTCACTACTATTTCAACTTTCACCACCACAAATGGCCAAGCATAACTGTCACCATAATTCTCACTACCACTTATAATGGAAGCATCTATACAGATTTGAGACTGAAGAGAACTAGTTGGGTCGCCTATCATTAAACATAAAAGAAAGGCAGCAATAGCAAGCAAATACCGCAGTTATTCAATTCGAAAACCAAGAATCTCAGCAAATGAAAGTGATATTCAAATATTAAGCAAATGCTCCCAACTAGTCCAGAAAAGGATACTCACTAGCAAACACACAGAAAAGGGCAAAGATATAATAAACAGATTCCAAAAAATAGTTTTTAACTACATAAAGCACTAAGATTAACGAACCATTCCCACTCACCACCTCCCTTAAGCAAAATACCAGCAGCATGAAGTGCATTACTAACCATAGTAGGTCCTCTATAAGTAACCAAATCAGATCTCACCACTACTCTCACAATTTCAACTTCAACAAACAAAGTTACCCTACAAAGTTCACCAACTCTAGTTGGCATTGTCTGTGTTAAAAATAAAAGAAAGGAAGCAATAGCAAGCAAGCACCACATTTATTCAATCTGAATACCAAGAATCTCAAGCAAATGAAAGTAAGATTGAAATATTAAACAAATGAAGTAAACACATGAAAAAGATATATATAAGATAATTTTAACCATGTATAAATAGTACAATTTTCCACTGAAGGGTTCTGAACCCCCTCAGCTCTACCTACTCCACACCTGGTCCCAACTAGCTCCGAAAAGGATACTCACTAGCAAACACACAGAAAAGGGAAAAGATAGATCAAAAAGATTACAAGAACTAGTTTTTAACTACATACCATCTTGTGTCACCAAAGGATAATCAGAAGCACTAAGATTAATGAACCAATCCCACTCACCACCTTCTTTAAGCAAAATAGCAGCAGCATGAAGTGTATTACTAACCATAGTAGGTCCTCTATAAGTAACCAAATTAGATCTCACCACTACTCTCACATTCCCAACTTCAACAAATAAAGGTTCCCTTTTTACAAAGTTCACTAACTCTAATCTCTCATCAGCTGGTGCTTCAAGGTCTAAATGTACAACATACTGGTTCAATGGATGGTACAAAGCCTTTAATGTCCTCTTTAAGCTCTCCCCATCTCCACTTGAACCAGAAATCAAATATGCCAATTTGGGTATTGTTGAAATAGGTCTAGTAGAAGGTATGTGTAGTTTAGATTCAACAAAGATTGGAACTTTAGCTTTAATGGATGATTTCTGAAATGGGGTTTTAGTTGAAAGAGTGAAAATGATTAAGAAAAAAGAGATTAAAAGGGCAAAAGCTAAAGGAACCATCCATTTAGTTTTCTTTATGGTAAGTTCCATTTTCTTGATCTGCTATGTCAAGATTCTATATTGTTCTTTGAAAATAGTATTAGTACTACCATTATTGACCTTTGTTGTTCTTGCTTTTCACTTGAAAAAATATTTTGTCACTGTTCATAGAAAGTTGTAAAAAGGCATTTTTGTTGTATAACAAATCTTGTTTAATTCTCTAAACATGGTGATTAATGGAGTTGGTGGACCCCACCACCAACACAATTGTAATGAAAGGAATAATCTCTCTCTTTTTAAGGGAAAGATATTATTCTATGATCATGTTCTTAATATATTCTAGTTCAAGAAATCATTTATCTATAGAATAGAAGTTATTTTAGTAATACCAGTCTCGAGTTTGAGTTTTAGATATCTCTTTTAAAAGGAAAGATTCTTATTCTATGATCATGTTCTTAATATATTCTAGTTCAAGAAATCATTTTTCTATAGAATAGAATTTTTTTGTTGCGAGTGAAATATCTAAATGAGTCCAGTAGTAATGTGACTTGAATTTAGTGAAAGCTCCAAGAATGGTGGAAAAAGAATAACAAAATGGAAAAATCCTTTTGGCCAAGAAATTTGGCCAGAATGATATTTTATCTATGTTATTTTATTTTTTAAAATATTTTTACCCTTTTAACTTTAATATTTTTTAACTAAAAATGAAAAAAGATCAATTTATTTTAAAATAAAAAATATTATAGTTTTTAAAAATTTTTGACCAAATTTTATGGCCATTTAGCACTTTCCTAACAAAATTATTTTAGTGAGAGGTTTGAAGGTGAATTTTGGTATATTTATTTTTATTGAAAGATTAAAGAGAAGTAATAATAAAGTTAAATCTAGTGTTGGTGATTATCTTCTTTTTTTTAATTTTTGGGACGTATAATATGCGTGAAAGTAATAATATTGTTGGGTTTGAGTAGCATTAAATTTTTTCTATAATAATGTTGTTTTAATTGTTATATTGAATTATTATTATAAAAATAGATATAATGTAACATAATATGAGTAATCACTTTTAACAAAAACTTGACCGTCATGGTTTTTTTTTTGTAATTTTTATAATTTAATTTAATTTTAAAAATTAATTAAATTCACCTTAAAAATAAAATGTGACAATTATTTTAAAACGTATCTGACGGGAAGTTTTAGTGAAAGGGTAGTTTATGATGTTGATGTACATGTAAATGATGTAATCAATTTTAGGACCCTCATTTACGCCATGACTTTAAATTTATAATAATTTGGGATATTTTTTTATTATTATTATTAAAAAGAAAGAATGGTGCCTTCATTTATGATTTTTGACTTATATTCAACTCCCTCGTCTTCAATTTTGTAACACAAATTATTCAATGCACAATTAAAATGACACCAATTAAAGGTCATAAACATAGCTAATTTCTTTGGTTGTTGGGGTTACCATCACCCTTTTTAGACTTTTATTTATAAAATATGAAATATATTATTATTAATATTAGTATTTATAAAAAAAAAAAATCACATATTAATTAATGTTTTGTATAAAATAATAAATTATCTCTAAAAATTTTAATTTTAAAAGCTAAAAAATGAATATTTATTTTTAATTTTGATACAAGTAAAATTACACGGAGGAAGTAATATTACTATTTATTAGAAGTGAGAATTGAGGTGTACCAACACTGCACTATTAAATTGTACAAAAGGGATCATGAATTGTACTATATATGTTTGGCCTACTTTATTGTTGAATCAACATGTGGATTGCATGTGTTTCAATATTTTAGATACAAATAATTCCCTACAATTTTCAATGTCTTCACTATTCCAATTCTCTCTTTTTTTTATTTTACTCCTATTTAGAAATGGGAGTTTGGGAGGACCAATATTGCACTAAAGAGTTGGACTAAAAGCTATAGAAATTGTACATTGAGGCCCACCAAAAAGATGAACTATTCTTTTTTTCTACTTTCCATTCTCCCCTTTTACTCTCTTTAGTTTATCTTTCATCTTAAAGTTTTCATACATCTTTAAAATATTTTGAATTATTAATTATTATGAATTATAATGTTTTGATTTTTGCATAGTTTACAAATATATAAATTTCATTTTAAAAAAATCGAAGATATCATACGCAAATTTATGGTCAAACTTAAACTATTTGATTCTTGAGAAATAAAAAGTGTCACATAAAATGGGACAGACGAAGGATAACTCTCAATTAAATTTATTTCACTTTTTAGTTTCCATTTTTAACATAATTTTTGAAGTTGGATTTGTAGGAATTCTATAGTAGACCCATTTAAATTTGACTTTTTTGTTTTAAATTAGAGAACTTGGCCGCACTTCGCACGATCATTAAAATTAAATATTTTTGATTAATTTTATATTTACTCTGTTGTTTAATCGTAATATTATTATTTGTTTTAATAATATGAAGATTGTGAAAAAAATAAAGCTTCACAAATTTTACATCTATTAAATGAGGAAGAATATATTTTTTATCAAATAAGTTAAAATATATTTGCTAATAACAAATTCTTCCATTGCATGAAGTTGATCCTTTAATATATAATATATATTCCGGTGTACCATTCTCCTTAAATGTCTAAGAAATATCTCATAATGTCAAATAACACTGTAATACTCCCTCTGTCCCTAATTACTTGTCCACTTTTAAATTGACACATTTATTAAGAAATCAATTAATGACATAGTGAGTTTATCATTTTACCCCTATTAATTATGAAGTAGATGAAAAGTTCTGCAATTTTCAAAGTAATTAGTCATTTAATTGAGGGTATAATAGGTAAAAAAATATTCTTTCTTGATTTGTCAAAATGGACAAGTAATTAGAGACAACTATAAAAGGAAAAGTAAACAAGTAATTAGGGACAGAGGGAGTACTAAACAAATGCATCAACAAATGAAATTTATATTAAAAATATATTGAATAATGACGTAATGATACCTTAATAGAATTTCCTATTCATTTTAAAAAAAAAAACCTTCACCCTTTCAATTTCGTTATATCTTCTTATTTAGTAGAAGAATCATCATTTATTATATTCTACTCCACCTTAATTTGTACCATCAGAGTTTTAAGAATAAACATTAAATTTTAAATCGAAATAAAAAATCATTGAAAAATGACAGAAAAAATAATAATAGTATATGAAAATTAAAATAAGGTGCAAGAAAAGCCTTTTCACGATAATTTTTTGAAATATATTGATAACAATTAAAATGAAGCTGTTATTTTATCTTTAAAATTAAGTTTGATTGAATTGAATTAGTACAATGAGAAAAAATATTAAACTAATAACTTTTTAATGTTATTAAATGCATTTTATTTTTAATTGAGTAGTAGATTAAAAGTTCCGAATTAGGATATTAAAATAATATCTTACTCTCTCCTTAATTATTATGGTATTGCAAACATTTATTTTCCTTAAATGGTGATTCATTTTCCATTTACAGTTATATCCAATTAATTTCTAATGTATTGAATGTGGTTATGGGATATTGAAATAATATCTTTATCTTTCCTTAATCATAATAAAATTATAATTTAACATTTATTTTTCTGAAATGATAATTTTGTTTTAATTCCTAGAACATATTGTTTACTATATTGAATGTAATTATAATAAAACATATTGTATTTAGTATGACAAAAGAACTCAAAAATTGGAGAAATTAGATAAATAGTAATCTTAGCTTCTAAGAAATGTCACATCATCATTTACATATCCAACTTTATATATATAAAAGAGTTAAAAAAGAAAAAATAAGTGATTTAAGAAAATTATATAAATAACATTAATGATGAGATGAAGATTAAGAAAAAACGTCAAATAAATTAGTAGTATTGATGATGATAAAAGTTAAATAAATCATTTTTTCTATTATTTAAATTTTTAACATAAATTTTCCAATCTTTTAAAAATAAAAATTAAAAAAAAAATCGAGGCAATAATTATTTTAAAGAAAAATATAACCAAAATTGTCAGAAAAAATTGATAAAAATAAATAAGTATCTATTACTAAGAATGGTGTCACTACATTTTCTATTTTAACTTTATTGTTACATATGGATAGAAACTTTTAGAAGAAGAAATGATCCAAAAATTTAAAAATAATGATTCCTTAAATGGTGATTCCTTTTCCATTTACAGCTTTTCAATTAATTTTTAATGTATTATATATGGTTATGGATATTGGAATAATAATTTTATCTTTCCTTAATCATAATAAATTATATTTTAACCTTTGTTTTTGTGAAATGATAATTTTCTTTTCATTCGTACAACATATTGATTAATATATTAAATGTAATTATAATAAAACATGTTGTATTTAGTATGACAAAAGAGTTCAAAATTTTAAAAAATTAAATAAATAATAATCCTAACTTCTAAGAAATGACACATATATATATATATATATATATATCTAAGAAAATGATATAAATTACATTAATGATGAAATGAAGATTAAGAAAAGAAGTAAAACAAATTAATAATAATATTGATGATGATAGGAGTTAAATAAATCATTTTTTATTTTTTGTAAATTTTCAATATAAATTTTTCAGTCTTTTAAAATTAGAAAATGCTAAAAAAAAAAAACTAAAACTAAAAATCGAGGCAACAATTATTTTAAGGAAAAAATAACAAAAAATGTCAGAAACATTGATAAGAATAAATAAGTATCTATTGCTAAGAAGGTGTCATCCCACATTTTCTATTTTAGCTTTATTATTACATATAGATAGAAACTTTAAGATGAAGAATGATCCAAAAAATTTTAAAATAACAAATCAATTATGTAAAAATACATGTGTAATTCTTATAAAGTTATAATAACTAATTTCTTCAAATGAATAATTAAATGAAAGAAAAAAAAGTAATTAAGAAAATAATATAAATAACACTAATTATGAGATTAATAGCATTGATGAGGAAAGGAACTAAATATGATCATCTTTTTAAATTCTTTTTTAAGAAAATATATATAAACTTTAATTAAAGATAAATAAATAAAAAAAAACTTTAAAGATACAAAAAATCAACACAAAATAAAAGAAGAAAGAAATTAGAAGAATAATGACGTTGACAGAAATAATATCTAATTTTCTCTCTTTTCAAATCACAAAATCAATTTTTGCTTGTTCTCCTCCTAATTTGATACGAATTCCATAAATAGAATGATTTTTTCTCCAAATATTTCTTCTTACCCTTTGAAACACTAATCAGCCTTCTTATAAATTTGTTAACCACAATGAATTTTCTCTCCTTGTAGGAGGAATAAACATTTTTTCAAAAAGTCTTTTATTTTGAAAAGAACTTTTTGTTACATAATCTCTTTCTTTACATCAATGTCTTCACAAGAATCATGAGATATTCTCTCTTTCTCTTTTGTTAAAAAAGTTACATGACCTAGAAATTTGATGGACATCTTAGCGACAGAAGTTGATATCATATATTGATCATCATCATCGTCAGAAGAAGAAGAGTCAAAGTGAAGAAATTTGTTTTTATTTGTTACAAATGGTCAACTATTTTTTTAATTTTATAGGCTAAATAATTATAAACAGTTATGAAAAATGAATAGTTTTTATCTTTTCATCTTCCATTTTCATTTACTTAAATCTATATTAGTGTATTGGATGTTGTAAAGGGCATAATTAATCGGGTATGATATAAACACTTTTTTTTTAAAATACAAATAAGAAATACAGAACAAAGATAAAATGTCAAAAAAAGGAGAAAAAAGATGAATAGAAATACTGGTCATAGAGATGTCGCATCAGATTGTCTATATTCAGCTTTATATATACATATATAGGTTCATGCCCTTAGATGTTATTTTATTACTTTAGCTGGCATCGACATTTTTGTAAATCTGATATCTACTTTGGAACATTTTATAATGTGGCATAGATTGATAATTGAGATCATAAATTTAAAAATAATAAAATTTAATTTAATATAATACTAATATCAATATCATAAAGATATATATATATATATATATATATATATATATATCATTTAAAAAATATATAAAAAGTATTATAAATTGTAATAATTAACCGCTTTATTTTTTTAAAATCATATAACTAATCTGATTTACACTCCAAAATTCATAGGTGTCACATAATTTAGACATTAATTCTTCATTACTCAATATATGTAATTATATCAATGACATATAAATTGAAATAAAAAAATTACATATTTTATTTGAAAATCACATAATAGTACTATAAGGTATAATAATTAACAACTTAACATATTTTAAAATTTTAGTTGACTCTCCAAATTCCATATGTCTCATGTAATTGAGACAGAGAAAAACATATATTGGTTTAAAATTAATAAAAATATTATAAATTATAATAATTAACAACTTAAAATTTATAAAAAAAATCCTTTAAAAAAATTTAGTTGGCTCTCCAAATTCAATCGGTATTACAATAATTAAAACATAGAAATTAACATAGATTGGACTCCTGCTNAGTATTATAAATTATAATAATTAATAGCTTAAAATATTTGAAAACATATAAAAAGTTTTTGTTAACTTTCAAAATTTCATCTATACTACATAAATTGGGAGAAATATAGATATATAGATATTTTAAGTTGCTAATTATTGTGAGTTATAGTACGTTTTATGTCATTTTCATATATATTACTTGCTTTGTCCTAATTTATGTGATACAAATGAAATTTCAAAAGTCAATGAATTTTTTATAAGTTTTTTTTTAAATTAACTTGTTGTTTATTGTGATTTATAATATATTTACGTAAAACATACTCTAAATAAAAATAATTAGTAACTTAAAATATATAAAAACATACTAAAAAATTGATTAACTTCAAAGTTCATATGTACCACATAAATTAAAATAGAAACAGTAACATATATTGGGCCCCGTGCTGGCACGGGGTCCCATATCTAGTAAAAGAAGAAGCAAAGGTTACCAGTAAAGCCCAACAAATTGTGCACTACTATTGTATTCCTTTTGTCCATATTTATTTGTCTATTTTTTATTTGACACACCTATTAAGAAAATAATAATTGGTATAATGAGTTTACCATTTTATCTCTATTAATTAATAGAATTCCGAAATCAATTTACTCATTAAATAGGTTCTCCCTTTTTCAAAAACAAGAACTCATAAATTGAGGGTATAATAAGTAAAACAATATTTTTTTCCTTGATTTGTCAAAAAGGGACAAGTAAAAAGAAACAGATAGAAGTATGAAAGAAAGAATAGTTATTGTGGGATAATTAAGATTTCTCCATCGTTATCAAAGTCTCGAAAGTAAGTTCATATGTACAGAAAAAAAAATATCATAAACGTCAGCCTTACAAATAAGCCAGATAATTTCCGATTCAATTTTAAACAAACGTAATATAAATATAAAACATCGAGTGAAAAACAAAACAAAATTTAGCTTTATTACTTCAAGTCACGTTATACATGTGGAGTTGCACGTTAAATTCACTTCCTCCAAAGTCTCAACCAATTACTCAAAGTGCAACAAATAACTAGCCAAGTGTACTCTTTCTATTCTTCTACCTTACCAAAAATTTAAAAAAAATCTACTTTCCAATAGTTAATTAGTAAATGATCTTCGTTTTATTATTTTTATATTTTATTTATAAATTTTATAGATTATAAATTTGAGTCTATCATTCTATTGTTGTTTGGATAATTAACTTTTTTAAGAATTATATTTGTACACTTTTTTAAAAATAAAGACAAAAATTTAAGCAAATAGACGGAAAAGTTTTATTTGTATAAATTGTATTCAATATTTATGAGTCCGACTAATTCAGACTTTGATCAAGAATAATTAGTTTTTAAGAAGAAAAAAAAGCTCTCTATCAAAAAGATTTTTGTTATCATGACTTGAATTAAAAAAAAATTAGTAAGGACGAAGGGGTCCAACCAGGAGCAAGTCTACCCTGATTGAGATTTTATCAAAGATTTCAAATAGTTTTACTTTATTTGGAATTTATTAGCTAAAATTGAAGATGAAAGTTGCATTTGATTATATTCATTTTTCAAGGTTCTAAAATTGCAATCTCTTTTGGGGGTCATGAATCTCCTAAAGGAATAGGAGAGAGCACTTCATTTGAAATTTATCGTGATGGATGTGTCAGGATAATAAGTGTATTTATTACTCCCTCTGTCCCAATTTATATGATTCACTTTCCTTTTTAGTCAGTCCCAAAAAGAATGACACATTTCTATATTTAGTAACAATTTAACTATAAAATGTCTATTTTACCCTTAATGAAATGATTTACAGCCACACAAATTTCTATCATTCATTTTGGACCACAAGTTTTAAAAGTCTTTCTTTCTTTCTTAAACTCCGTGCCGATTCAAACTATATCACATAAAATGGGACGGAGAGAGTACTTTTTTTTTAAAAAAAAATGTTGGTAAATTTTGTCTGAGGTTTTTTTTTTTTTTTTTTTTGGTTTTTGAGCAAAAAAAATAAAAGGGAACTTGAGTGAAGGACACACTGTATTTTAAACTAATTTTAACCAATTTTTTTAGGGGAAAAAAACTTACTTGTACAGAGTATTTTTTATAAATATATAATGTGTTTGTATAATAGTTTTGATGGATACTCCTTTTGTTTCATTTTAATTGTTACCTTGAGTAGACATTTGCCTAGAATTTGTAACTCATAAGTTTAAAACTTTATTCATAAGTGATCGATACTCCTTTTGTTCCAAATTATGATTTCATTTATTTTGTTAAATATAAAATTTTATTTATAAGTTAATATCTTATATTAAAAAATTATTATAAATTTTGTGAAAAAGAGATTTATATTCTATGTGAATAAATTATTTATACCGCGTGAAAGCATTATATTAAAGAATAACTAGTTATTACTGTTATTGACCTTTTGAATCAGTAAATATTTGTAGAGTTATATGTTTTCGAAAACTTATACTACATGGTCACAAACATTTAATTATAAAAAGAAAATTAAGATACTAATGTGACACCTCATGATTTATTCATACCTTGTTTATGAATATTATGTTTTGCTCACTTAATAACATAATAAGGTGAAGTGCGATTGACGTGTATTAAGTTTGAGTCAGATTAATAAGCTTGTTAACTGTCTATTTCATCAACTCTGAAGGTTGGAAAGAAGACTCTATTGAGAGAGCAGTAAAAAAACGTTTAACTGCTAAAATGTCCTTCAACAACAAGATTCAATAACATCCTTTCTTCTTATTCCATAAAAATTAGTTGCTGACTCAACCGCCCCTTGGGTCACTTATTTTTATCATTGTTTTTAGCATCGGTAATTGAAAAAGAGAGCCTAAATAAGCAAGTTTTAATAGTTTTCATAAATTGTGAGATATTTTATAGAGTACATTTTTTATCACACCTTTTTTATTTTGTTATCGACAATTGAATTTACAACAACAATTTAAATTTTAATATTATTTATTTATTGGGAAAGAACTTCAATTTACATGAGACTACATGCCTAGATTAAAATTTTATCAAAACTAACAGTTTTATTAAAATATAAATAAACATATCATGCCAACCGCCTTTTTCAAAATAATTTTTTAAATATATACATATTACATACCAATTAATACTATCTCGTATTCCAAGTATTAACTTTGCTTATATTGTAATCTTTCTTGCAATTATTGTGGCGTCATATTATATCTATATTACTCCATGACTTATGAGCACTTTTCTTCCTCTTGCAAACTAATACTAATAGAATAAATAAATTTATTTATTTTTGTTTTTCACTCGATATTCAATATCTTCATTAAAATTTGGATTTGCGTTGAAAAGTTCCACATTGTTAGACATTTGATAGAGTTGTAAGTACTCCTTCGTTCCTTACCATAGATCTCGAGATTGAAGTCAAAGTCCGCTAGATACAGAATCACCCCAGTGTGGAATTTTTCGACATAAATTATGTATTCTTTTAACCCCTCCCTAGGATGACTCCCACCCTTGATGCTCCTTTGATGACTTGAACCCACAACCTTAAAATTGGAGATAGAGATGGATGACTCGAATTCATAACCTCAAAATTGAAGATAAAGGTATTTACCATTTGAACAACTCTCTCACGTAGATTTATGTTAGATACTCCTGACATAATTTGTTTTCTTTGACTTTTTTTCCTCTCTTTTCATCCTAGAAAATGCAAAAAAAAATTGTTTTGTGTATTAAGCTAAAATTTGATTATCACTTTGATTTTTATAAATCGACAAAATTGCAATATAAAAGGAGATTATGTGGAGCATAAGTTTGTACTATTTTGCCAAACTTTTATTATTCGTTTAATTATTTTGTGAGATTGACAAAAATAGAACTTTCTCACTTTACTATAGTTAACTTTTACTTAATGAGTTTGCATTATCAAAATGAAATAAGCATTTCACCTTTTTTGAGTAATAATTCATTTATTCTTTCCATTTGATACTATACCCATAAACATAAATGATAAATAGAAAATAAACACCAAATAAAATAATAAAGATTCAAATTCAACAATTTATTAACTTGCGCATTTATTTATTACACAATTCATTCCGTCTCAGCAAACTTTTCAGTTATTGTGTTGTAAATAAAAAAAAAATTAGTGAAAATAATTTATTCGTCTATTAAAACTCTCGATTCGCGAAAAAGTCTAACATGGTTAGTTGCCCATGCCAAACTTGGAACTATAATTATTACAAGTACTCCTAGAAGCAACTAAGATTTGATATCAGAATTAGGATTTAAATTTGTAAGTTAGTGGTCCATATTATTATTAATTGCATTCACAAATTCTTTACAGTAATGAGTGCAAACATTGTACTATAATAAAGATATATTTCATTTTAGAAAATTATTAATCCATGCATTAATTCAAATCTAAAGTGGCCACACATTGTAAAATTAGTTACAAACTTGTCACTAATATATTGCTAAATTATACAGAGTTAACATAATTTCATAATAATTTATCCTAAACAGAATTAGCGGTGAAATAGAAATTATGTCTCTATTGGCGTAAGTTTTGAGAAAGTAAATTATGCCTCGTGGATTATGAATTTCGTAAGGTATACTATTTTGAAATTAAACTTATGTCTTAATAACTAAGTTATTCTTTGCGAGTTTCTTTTATCTTGTAAAATATAACTTGTGCCTTTTGATTTTTTATTTTTTTTAATATCAACAAATATTT
This sequence comes from Solanum stenotomum, assembly GCF_019186545.1. NCBI lineage: Eukaryota > Viridiplantae > Streptophyta > Magnoliopsida > Solanales > Solanaceae > Solanum > Solanum stenotomum. Next base: position 63,240,396 of record NC_064285.1, read on the forward strand.
CCAATCATTTTAAATTATTTTAAGTGCTAGAAAATAAAAATAAAAATAACTAATTTGAAGGACAAAAATTAAAAACTACCTCAAAATAGGGGTATACACGTGAATGGTCCGTTGAAGCACTTTTTCAAAATGGAAATTCAACTCCAAAATGAATTTAACGAAAAGACTTAAATATGCTATCAATTTTTTTTTAAAAGTTCATAGATATGATCGGTTAAAAGTTCGGCTCATTTGTGCCATTTTTATTTGAGAAAAGACTTATTCATGCCATTATTTATTGATTGAAACACATATCAGTCGAACATTTGATAAACGACATAGATGAGTCATTTCTCAAAGTTCGATAGCATATTTGAGTTTTTTCCTTTTTTTTAAAAAAAATAAGACCTGATCTTCATTGACCATGTGCAAAAATATAATTTTGCAAAATCAAAATTGTTTTGAATTAACAAATAATGACATTGATAAACGTTTTTCTCAAATAAAAAATGACATAACTGAGTCTTTTTCCAAAATTCAATGACATATTTGAGTTTTTTAAATTTACAAGCAAACACTAATTTTGAAATTAAATAGGGAATTATTTTCTCTTCTCAAATTCGAGTAGGCGTATAAAATCACTTTACCACGAAACACTTTACCTCTTTCAACATGAGACTTTTCCTATTAAAAATCTATTTTAATATAAATATCTAACATCATACAAAATACTGGTCCTAGCCATTTAATCAATTTGACCCAAAAAATAAACTTGGTTTTCTCAACCAATATACTATTACAATATTACCCCTAAAACATGACTAAATCCAAATTTTAGTGCCAAAAAATTAAATTGTTTTTTTAGTATATAGTATTAATATAATCAAGAATGAATTAATTACCAAGTCAAAGAAACAAAATGAGATTCAGTTTCACCTTCCTTAACAATCTTACACATAAGCATATAAACTCTCTCCACTCTTTCTTCTTTGTCCTGTAACGCCTCCTCTTTCTCCTCCTAAATTTCTCTCTTTTTCCCCCAAATTCCCATTTCATTGATCCAAAAAGAATTGTGGGTGTTTCTTGATTTTGCTTGATTTTGAGTTGTTGAGTTGAAAAAATGGGAAAAGGTGGAAACTTGAGTGAAGGGGTTGTGAAAAAAATCTTGCTTTCATACACTTATGTTGCAATTTGGATCTTCCTTTCTTTTACTGTGATTGTGTACAACAAGTATATCTTGGATCGTAAGTTGTACAATTGGCCTTACCCAATTTCACTAACAATTATTCATATGGCTTTTTGTTCTTCATTGGCTTATCTTCTTGTTCGTGTGTTTAAAGTTGTTGAGCCTGTGACAATGACAATGGATCTTTATTGCAAATCTGTGGTACCCATTGGTTTGCTTTATGCATTTTCACTATGGTTATCGAATTCTGCTTATATATATCTGTCTGTCTCTTTTATTCAAATGCTTAAAGCTTTGATGCCTGTTGCTGTGTATTCAATTGGGGTTATGCTTAAGAAAGATACATTTAAATCTGATACAATGGGGAATATGGTGTCGATTTCGATTGGGGTTGCTATTGCTGCTTATGGAGAAGCTAAATTTGATACATGGGGTGTTATGTTACAGTTAGGTGCTGTAGCTTTTGAGGCTACAAGATTGGTTATGATTCAGATACTGTTGACATCAAAGGGTATTACGTTTAATCCGATTACTTCGTTGTATTACGTTGCGCCTTGCTGTTTGGTTTTTTTGTTCATTCCATGGATTTTTGTGGAATATCCATTGTTGAAGGATACATCTAGTTTCCATTTTGATTGGGTGATCTTTGGTACTAATTCGTTCTGCGCGTTTGCTCTGAATCTTGCTGTGTTTTTGCTTGTGGGGAAGACATCTGCTTTGACTATGAATGTTGCTGGTGTGGTTAAGGATTGGTTGTTGATTGCCTTTTCGTGGTCCGTGATTAAGGACACTGTCACTCCTGTGAATTTGGTTGGATATGGATTGGCTTTCTTAGGTGTGGCGTATTACAACCACGCCAAATTGCAGGCTCTTAAGGCGAATGAAGCACAGAAGAAGGCTTCACAGGCTGCTGATGAGGAGGCTGGAAGATTGTTGGAGGAAAGAGAAGGGGAGAATGGTGCTAAGAAGAATGAGTCTCAGGGTTGAGTTTACTTCGTATTATCCTTAGGTAGGATGACATTGAGAGGTGAAACCTGAAGATCAGACTATAACGTCCTTGTGTGGATGATTTAGGTTCTGTTTTTTAGGTATAAACCGTTTACATTATCTGTTTTGAGGATCTTATAATAGTTTTATTGCTCGTATTACCTTACCAGATCGTGCGTGTACTTGAGCATGACTCGAGGCAATTTATGTTTATTTTGACAGAATAGTAATACTAGAAGAGCTTTTACCGATGAAAGTAACTGATGCTCAGCTAAATATGTCTTTGTTTCCCTTTTCTTGGAATACTTTATTTGTCTTTAACTTCATTGCCTTAGGAGTTCAGCAAATGCAGCTGTTGTTTAAAGCTTTCCCTTTGAAGTGTTCAACATGTTAAAGTATCGATAGACATGTAGCAACCGATGATGTTGGTTATCTTCGACATGTTCAAATAGTTGACCTGAAATTTGGTAAGATCCAGTCTTGTTGATGTAACTATATTGAATAAACCATATTGTTGTACATGGTTTTCTTTGGTGTTTTCTTTGAGTCAGAGAAGATATCTATTTGTTTGGTATAGATGACATAATTCATATGAGTCCAACATGATACTTTCTGCAGTCCACTTAGCCGGGCCATCCTTTAGAAAGGATGCTTGGTTACTCTTTCGCGCTGTTTATTTAGCTTGAATACAAGTTAATGCTGCCAATTTTTCCGAGTTTGATCCCTGAGAAATGTTTGTCGAATTTTTCTCCTAAAGTCTGCCTCATTGGTTGATGATAGAGTAGGCTTGAATTTCTGGACTTAGAAGCAACTCTTTCAGGAAAGTCAGTTCTAGTAATGAAGTGATGAGAAATGGCAGTATATGCTTTTCTGAGCAATGTTATTGTGTAGGATATTGGTTGAAGATGGGAGATAAAGGAACTAGAGCTACTAATAAGTCATTGTAAACTACCAACAACAACAATAACAACATACTTGGTGCAATCACACAAGTAGGGTATGAGAAGGGTAGGATATTCACAAACCTTACTCCTACCTTTGTGGGGTTAGAGAGATTGTTTCCGATAGACCTTCGGCTCAGAAACACGATTATAAGAAAATAAGACAGCAAAAACAAAATACAAAGCCAATGGAGCAACAAATAGTAATATACAATGAAGAACAAAGAAACTATGTGATTCCTAAATAATATTAGAAATAAGGAGAAACAAAAAGGTTAGCCCCTGCCTCTTCCACATAAAGTGCGACAACACCCGGCTACCTACTAATCTTCGACCCCACTAAGCCGAAGTTGTTGTATGTCTTATCTAATCACTTCTCCCCAATTCTTCTTCAGCCTACACCTACCCCTCCTAACTTTTATTACATCCAAACTTTCACACCTTCTTACTGGCATATCCACACACCTCCTCTTCACATAATTTGAACCATCTCAATCTCATCTTGTCTGCCTCGGAGGTCACCCCCTCGAGCAAACTACCCTTGAGTCATAATTTGTAGCACTCAAATTAGTGTAAGAAGTAAAAGGTTATGACAACAATGAAAGATGTGAAATTTCCTAAAGTTGAGGCACCTTTGTAATGTTTACTCAAAGGTTGCATTTCATTACTTCAGTCTACAGCCTTGACTAGCAAAAAGTTTGTGGTAGGACTAGGTACAGTTCTCTAAAGTCAGATTATATTAGTTTGTGATTACAGGATATATTATGTTGTGTTTACTGTTTTCATGTCGAATAATTTGAAATTGAGGCATAATTATAATTATTGTTGTTGCCTCCTCGAGCGTCAACCCCATGGTCATACGTACACCAATCATGTTATTAGTGTTTAAGAAAAGGACATTGGGCTCGCAATTAAGCTATCTTATGAGGTAATAGACAGTAATCCATTCCCTCAACCAATTTGAGTCTGTAACATCCTCTGGCGCACAAGCCTGAATAGTTGGAGGGCGGACTATATAACCTAGGGGCTAACATTGGGTTAGCTCATAAGGTGATGATCATGTCTTATTCTGATCCAAGAACAAGAACATCTGTGACTCTGATACCGTGTATTCCAACAATGTATGCGTTTTTTAATTTGGGTGGTTTTTTTAAGGCATAATACATATATTGGACCCTAAATTTGGCTTCAAATTTTAATTTTGACCTCCAACTTTCATAGTGCACAAACAGACACTTCAACTATCCAACCTTTTAATAAATAAACATGCGAATCCTACTTGGCAAAACGTGTGATGTGCATGTATTCTGCGCGAGTTAGGAGTAATTTTCGAGTCCCACAACAATAAAAAAATGCTGAAATGACAACTCTACCCTCGGATTCCGGCCAATCTCCGGCAACCCAAAACCCTGTTCATTTTCTTCTTTTTCAGGCAAAACGCCACCACCAAATGACCCCCAAACAAGTACCTCCAACCTAGCCGTTCTCCTTCTTCCTCCACACCGGAGCACAACCCATGAAGCGAACGAGCTTTGAGCTCGCTAAATCCACCAAATACCCGATCCCAAACCCATCAGATCCGCCATCTTCGGCGAGAATCATCACGAAACAACACTGCTGCAACCAACAACTCGAACCAGACACAAAATAGCAACCAAATGACCCCCCAAACCCCATGAAAACAGACCCAACAACCACAAACACCTAAACCAAGAAGCCAGCTATCAACAAACCTCTAAGCTTCGTCAAACAATGAGCTCCAAGCTCTAAAAACCATTAGGAGGAATTAATTTTGATTCTTGTATATAAATTAAAATTAATTTTGATTTTTTTTAGTTCTAAAATGACGTGTAAAATATTTAATTAGTTGGCAACTATTGAGTGGCTCACTAATACACGTTGGAGCGTTTGCATTTCACACTCTTTGGCTGCAAAAATTGCGTGTTTATTTATTTAAAAGTTGGATAATTAAAGTGCATGTTTGTGCACTATGAAAGTTGAAGGTCAAAGTTAAAATTTGAAGTCAAGTTTAGGGTCCAATATATGTATTATGCCTTTTTTTAATTACACAGATGACTTTTAGAATTTTGGCCTTTAAAAAAATGATCTAACTAATGATGTGACCAAATCATAATTGACCACGTGTAAAAAGTAGTTGTGCATAATTGAAGTTAAAAAATAATGGTATGGGTGAACCTTTTCTCAAAATTCGATGACATATTTGAGTCATTTTCCTTATATTTTTCACACTGTCAATACACATACACAAACTCCCCTTAGTTTTAACAATAAAGACATAATATTTGATGTATAAGTTAGGTGTAGACCACAAAATTTAAATCCTACCTTTTGTCGTTAACAAATAGAGATGGCTAATAGAGCGAAACTGTTGTAAAGCAAATCTGCGTAAACCCACAAAACTTTTAGTCTGCCGTGCTTCGCATGAATCCGTCCTACATAAATTCGCTCCCGCATAATTTGCTTTAGTTAGTTGATATTATTATTTATTATTATTACAAAAACCTAACACTTGTAGCTTAAAAACTTGACAAAATTTCTCATAGCACAAAGTCAAATCTGACCTGTTGTCATCCCTACGAACAGAATTGTATATTTATGTTGGGAGTTAGGTAAAGGACGAGTCCATATTTCATATAATTCCGAACTTATGTGCTAATAAGAGTTAATATATACAATAACACACCAATATTTTTTTTGAGCAACTTTCACGTATAACAAACATAAAAAATATATTTATATGTTATAACTATAGTTTGTATAATTGCATTTCATAACAAATTTTATGTTTGCTATGGAGCTTTTGATTTGTATAATTCGTTAGAAACATCTGATTTTATACAAATTGTTCAGTTTTGTATAAATTCATTTATACATTGTAATTTGTATAATAAGATCTGTATTTATATAATTATAAGTGTATAGGATGAAAATATATGTATTTGTATTTATATATATACACTTTTCTCTCGCTTTATACAAACACAAACACATTTTATACATTTATACCGAAATGTATAAAATGACTAATTGTATATCGAAAATGACTAATTGTATACAGAATCAGATGACAAAAAATGGGATGTTTGCTGCGAATTACAATTAAAATAAACTAGGGAAAATGCATAAGTACCCCCCCAGCCTATACCCGAAATCCCAGAGACACACCTAACCTTTACTAAGGTCCTATTACCCCCCCGAACTTATTTTTTAATTAATTGTTTACCACTTTTCGGCTTACGTGGCAATATAAACCAAATAGGTTGAAAACTTTGTTCAACACGCGCCGGGCCCCACTTTTTCAACTTTTTAAAAAGTAGTTTTTACACTTCCCAAAATTCAAAAAAGCTATCCTATTATTTATAATATACTTTGTTAATATATTTTTAGTTAGTTTATAGATTTCAATGTTTATATATTTTATTTCAAATTTGGGCATGTAAAATTTTGTAAATATTATATATATAATTTTATTTTATTTATAGATAAAATTTTTTATTTATAATCTACTTTGTTAATATATTTTTAGTTAGTTTATAGTTTTCAATGTTTATATATTTTATTTTAAATTTGGGCTTGTAAAATTTTGTAAATATTATATATATAATTTTATTTTATTTATAGATAAAAAAATATTACTTATAATCTACTTTGTAAATATATTTTTAGTTAGTTTATAGCTTTCAATGTTTATATATTTTATTTCAAATTTGGGCTTGTAAAATTTTGTAA
>NC_064285.1:63247709-63306672 GCF_019186545.1 Solanum stenotomum
TTTTTTTTCCAAACATGAAGAACAATAATAAAGAAGAAGACAATTGAGTTAATATTTATTTTTTCCAAGTTTATTTTAACACATGACCAATTTTTATTGGTCAGTGCTGTCTAAAAGCTGCACCCACGCGCCTAACATAGGTGAAATCACGGACTCAGCCACGTAGGCCGAAAAGTGGTAAACAATTAACTAAAAAATAAGTTCAGGGGGGTAATAGGACCTTAGTAAAGATTAGGTGTGTCTCTGGGATTTCGGGTATAGGCTAGGGGGGTACTTATGCATTTTCCCAATAAACTATGACTGTAACATTTAATTTGAATTAATAGTTTGTTATTTCATACAATTTTCCTTTTTTTTTTGGTTTCCCACCAGGTGTGCGAAACCCACATTATGAATCCGGATCGCGCATTGCAGGGCCCATTACGGGGTGGCGCTCCCAATAGGATTTTCTCCATACCGAAGGCTCAAACTCGAGACTTCTGGTTAAGGGTAAAACACTCCCATCAGTGCACCACAATCCATTAAAATGTACAGTAGATTCATTCAATTGAATTCCTATATAAATTCAATTTTCTTTATTCAATTCCCAAAATTTTGAGCTAAGATTAATAATTTTCGTTGAAAATGGCGAAAGCAAAAGTGACGATGGAGGTTGGGAACGACGGCGTTGCGGTAATTACATTCGTCAATCCGCCGGTGAATGCTCTTGCTATTCAAAGTAAGCTTAAAATTCATCGAAAAGGAATTTTGATTTGTTTTGTTGAAGCGGAATTTTGATTTTGAGTTTTGATTTGGTTGTAGTTTTCGCTGGGTTAAAGGAGAAATGGAATGAGGCAGCTATGAGAAATGATGTCAAAGCTATTGTTCTCACCGGTAAAGCTCTTGATCTTCCTTTATTCTTCTTCTATTTTGGTTTATTTCTTCGTCTTACTGTTTTTTTTTTTTAAATAATTAATTTTTTTAAATTTTGATCTGTTTGATTTTGGATAGGATTTGGTGCTATCAGTAAATAGTGATCGATTTAGGAATTTGGTTAAACTTTCTGAATTGCGATTTGCGGAGCTGATGTTTCGATGAATTTTTTTGTTATGATTGCTAGTAGGGGTGTCAAATAGGCAGGTTGGATTGAAATTGGATTGAAATTTGAGATATTAAAAAGGGAAAATTGTATATAATGACAAACTATTAATTTAAATTAAATGCTATAACGACAGTTTGATTTAATTGTGCCCCGTAGCAAACTATTGCCAATCGCCTCTCTCCCTGAAATTCTTGCTCGCCACTCTCCCTCTCTCGCTCGCCAGTCTCTCCCTCGCATCTCTCGCTTTATACAAACAGAAATGTATAAATTGCGTTTATGTTTGTATAAAGCGAGAGAAAATTGTATATACACATGCGAATACATATATCTTCGTCCTATACACTTATAATTATACAATACAAATATTCATCTGCCCAATTCTCTTTTGCCTTTCTCTCTTTCTCGCTTTATACAAACACATATTATACAAAATACAATGTATAATTTATGTTTGTATAAAGCGAGAGAAAGAGAGATTTGATATACAAACGTTTTATTTCAATTCAATTGTATACAAATTCAAATTTTATGCAGATATATAAACACATAAAATTGAATTAAGAGGCTGGCAACGATTTATACAAATGAGAGGCTGACAACAATTTATACAAATGATCTGCCAACGAAATTATACAAATTTGAAAAGGAGCCAGCGAATTATACAATTTGATGTTATGTTTGCTATGGAGCGCAATTATATAAACTATAGCTATAGCATACAAATTTGATCTTTATGTTTGCTATTTGTGAAAATTGCTCATATTAAAATGAGTTGAAATAGAAATCGGGTTGGGCCTTGACCCGCCCAAGTTTACTTTGGGCTTAAATTGGTTGGGTTCAAATGGGCTAAAAAAGGGGTTGGGTCTTGACCTGCCCAATTTGACCCTATTAATCTCAATAATTTTAACATAATGATATTTATTTTTTATAATCATAATTCGAATTTCAGTTCAAGATTTTTTTTAAAAAAAAGTAATAAATGGATAGATAAATCCTAAAAGATGTTAAATAGATAATAATTCATACCTTTAATATAGAAACATATCTTAGTAAAGAGTTTTAAAATGGGTCAAAATTGAAGATTGAATTGAGCTCAATTGAGGATTCTCTTAAAATGGGTTAGGCTTGAATGGATTGAGATTGAACCCAATCCTTAAAATTCTGGACTGATTGGGCGGGTTATCTATGTTTGGGTTCATTTTTGACACCCCTAATTGCTAGTAATTGTTTTTTTTTGTTTAAATGAAATTTTTGTTTGATCTTGGATGGAATTTAGTATCAGTTGTAGTGATTAATTTAGGAGTTTAGTTAAGCTTTCTGAATTGCGCTTTGCGGAGCTGATGTATGGATGAATTTCAGTTATGATTGATATTAACTGTCTTTTTTTTCCTCAAAAAGAAATTTTTGTTTGAGCTGTTTGATTTTGGATAGAATTTAATATCAGTAAATAGCGATTAATTTAGGAATTTAGTTAAACATTTTGAATTACGAATTGCGAAGCTGATGTTTCGATGAATTTCAGTTACGATTGGTAGTAACTTTTTTTTTTTTGATAAAAAAGATAAATTCTTTATTTGATATGTTTGATTTTTGTTTGAATTTAGTATCAGTAAATAGTGATTAATTTAGGAATTTAGCTAAACTTTATGGATTACGCATTACGAATTGTGAAGCTGATGTTTCATTGAATTTCAGTTATGATTGCTAGTAACTGTTTTTATTGATTAAAAAAAAACAAAAAAACTTTGTTTGAGCTGTTTGATTTTGAGTAGAATTTAGTATCAGTAAATAGTAATTAATTTAGGAATTTAGTTAAACAGTTGAATTATGAATTGCGAAGCTGATGTTTTGATGAATTTCAGTTATGATAAAAAATTCTTTATTTGATATGCTTGATTTTGGTTTGAATTTAGTATCAGTAAATAGTGATTAAATTAGGAATTTAGTTAAACAATTGAATTATGAATTGCGAAGCTGATGTTTTGATGAATTTCAGTTATAATAAAAAATTCTTTATTTGATATGTTTGATTTTGGTTTGAATTTAGTATCAGTAAATAGTGATTAAATTAGGAATTTAGTTAAACTTTATGAATCACGCATTATGCATTATTGTGAAGCTGATGTTTCATTGAATTTCAGTTATGATTGTTAGTAAAATGAAATCTACTTCTGTATTTGATGAAATTTCCTACTTTTCTGTACCTTATTGCATGGGTTCAAATTGCATGGGCGTGGATGATTATTCATATAGTCGACTCAAACAATCTAGTCGTATTTGATTGATATTGATTAATAATATAAAGAAATAAACTCTTTCAACTGGCAAAACAATATCCAAAGGAACAGAGATCACTAAAACCAGTTTTATCAAAATATTGCTTTTATCTGACTTCATAAATATATAGAATGCAATTTGGTCCTTAAGAAATAATGTAGCTTATTGTTTGTTGTGTTAATGTAAGTGATGTAACAATATCTGAAATTATTATAATTCTCTTCGGAAAGTGATCTGTATTTATATTATTCTCTCCAGATAGACACTCGTCTCAAAAGAAAAAGAATTCAAAGCATGATTAATAGAAAATAAGAAGGAAAAAATCATTGGGATATCAAACAAATGAGCAATAGATAGTAATAAATTCTGAAGGACAAAGAAACTATGTGATTCCTAAATAATATTACTAATAAGGAGAAACAGAGAGGAGGTTAGCCCCCTGCCTTCTCACACATGAAGAGTGACAACACTCGATCATAGATTCATATCCTCAGTAAGTTGAAGTTGTACTAATCTTAATAGTCACTTTTTTATTGACACATCCACGTACCTCCTTTACATAAGATCCTAACTATTTAGTCTCACGTCTCTCATTTTGTCTGGCATGAAAGTCACTCCCATCTTGTAAACTACAAATAAGTCTTTATTTATAGCATGCAATTTTGTGCAAAAATTGAAAAGATTATAACCGCAATGAAAGATGTGAAATTTCACTAAAATTGAGGCATTTTTTTTAATGTTTACTCAATGCTTGCATTTCATTACGGCAGTCTACAGCCATGGCTAGCAGAAAGTTTGTGGTAGGCACAGTTCTCACAAAACAAATTATATTTTAGGTTGTGTTTGTTCTTTTCATCGGGAATAGTTTGGGATTGAGGCATAGTTATAATTATAATTTGTGGTGTGCACACTCTTTATGTTACATCAGCATTTAAGGTGTGTTTATTTCATTTTAAAATAGTTTTTTTTTTTTGGGGGGNGGGGGGGGATAATAGGATCCTAGTTAAATTTAGGTGTGTTGTTGAGATTTTTGGTATAGTTCAAGGGGTACTTATGCCTTATTACAATAATTTATATAAAAGTGTTTGACTACGTGTGGAGTTTAAGAAATTAAAAAGACTTTTAAAATTCATGATCTAAAATAAGTCATATATATGTGTCGGGTGTAAATAATCTCACAAATAGATTCACATACACCTTGTATATGAGTCATGTTATAATGTTGAATAACAAGCCTTTGAAGGTTTTTTTTTTTTTAATCAAATTTTTGGTCCAATTACCTTTTTATTCATAATTTAAAATGACCATACAAAAAAGAACTGGCCCAAAAAGAGACCAGTTCCCAAATCAAAAAAAGGAAAGCCAAAATTTGAGCTTTACCGACATACTACTAACTTCCTATTCCTCCATCAATTTGCTTGCTTGTAGTCGCCGGAGATCCGAAATGAAGGCCCAGATGGAGCTAAACTTACTTGCTGCTCTACTAACTTCTGATTCCTCCATCGATTGTTGCTTGCTTGTAGTCGCCGGAGATCCGAAATGAAGGCCCAGATGGAGCTAAACTTACTTGTTGCTATACTAACTTCCGATTCCTCCATCGATTGTTGCTTGTTTGTAGTTTGAAGGTTAAATTGATAGTTTGAAGTTAAATTATTACTTAATATATTAATAGAATAAGGCCTAAAACGCCATCGAGCTATTGGAAATGGTACAAAACTACCCTTCATCCATCTATTGACTCCCAAAATACCCTTGTCATCCACCTATTGGCTCCCAAATACCTCTGTCATCCACATTTAAGTCCAATATTGATCACTTTTATAGCGAATTGTAATTTAAATAATTCAATTAAATTTTTTTAAATACGTGGTGAGTGGTGACCATCTATTGTTTACAATTTAATTACTTAAATTAATTTACAAACCCACCCATTTCTAATTATACCCAATCCAAATTAACTACACTCAACACAAATTAACTACACCCGATTCAAATTAACTATACCCACCCTAAATTACATTAACCCACTGATTAAAACAAATACACATTTCATTCCCAACGTTTAACTTCCTCTTCCAACCTCTTTCCTAAATATATTAGCCTACAATCTGGAAAAATACTACCTAAATACACTCATATATCCCCTTCGCTAAACATTCATCTGATTGATAGTGCCTTACTAAAACGGACATAACTTTTTACTCCTAACTCAAAATGGGGAAACTTAATGGTGTTGGAAAAAAGACCTAAAGACCTTTAATTTAATAGGTAATGCGCTACCTAATTCATTATGTGATGAGAGATATGATTGTTTGAAGTTGACCCAAAACTTAAAAGCTGATAGGTGACTTGTATGGACCCCTAAATGGACCGTACAAACCACCACGTGCCGTCTAGGGTCCCATCTAGGTGACCCCCACCTTGGCAGCCTTTGGACGGTTGGCCACCTTGCCATAAACAGGTCGTGGACCCCTAAACGGACCGCTTAGGGTTCCGTGAAGGGTCCATGGTCCATTTTGGTTCGTGGACTTGCTTGTTAGCCCTCTTTAGACCTTTTCAAAGTTCGAGGTATTACACGAACGATTCAAATCTTAAGAGTAGAGTTGCGAGGTATTATAGAATGATTTAGGTCTTAGCTTAGAAATTTTCAGAGTGTTACATTCGCGAAGGTTAGGCCACCTGGACATGTCCCTCGCGAAAGCGATCAACCTCTCACGATCACAAGGCACACCAGGTACCAGAAAACCAACCAACACAATTACACAATAATCAGCAAAATGACCTTCAGGATTCGTTTAGAGCTTCGTACACACAAACCACATGTGAAAATCGACTACATTCGACATCCGAATTTAATGGAATCGTCAAAATACGAATCTGAGGTCTCCTTGATCCGACATCCATAAAAGTCACAAGAAACTAACACAATGCCTAAAAAGACTAAATTAATCTCGGAACCTCCAAAAAATCCACCAAGACATACCTAGGCCCAAAATGTCAAAAATAACCTTGTTAGCCAAAGTAGACACGTTAATAATCTCGTCCCCACCTAGGGTTGTTTGTATTTTTTAATCACTAGTAATTAGTAATATTATATATATATGACTCTTCTTTTATCATTTATCATTTATCTTTTATCTTTTATCTTCTTATTACTCTTATTTAGAAATTGGAGTTTAGAGGACCAACATTGCACTAAAGAGTTGGACTAAAAGCTATAAAAATTGTACATTGAGGCCCACCAAAAAGATGAACTATTCTTTTTTTCTACTTTCCATTCTCCCCTTTTACTCTCTTTAGTTTATCTTTCATCTTAAATTTTTCATAGATCTTTAAAATATTTTGAATTATTAATTATTATGAATTATAATGTTTTGATTTTTACGTAGTTTACAAATATATAAATTTTATTTTAAAAAATTTGAAGATATCATACGCAAATTTATGGTCAAACTTAAACTATTTGATTCTTGAGAAATAAAAAGTGTCACATAAAATGGGACAGACGAAGGATAACTCTCAATTAAATTTATTTCACTTTTTAGTTTCCATTTTTAACATAATTTTTGAAGTTGGATTTCTAGGAATTCTATAGTAGACCCATTTAAAAATGACTTTTTTGTTTTAAATTAGAGAACTTGGCCGCACTTCGCACGATCATTAAAATTAAATATTTTTGATTAATTTTATATTTACTCTGTTGTTTAATCGTAATATTATTATTTGTTTTAATAATATGAAGATTGTGAAAAAAATAAAGCTTCACAAATTTTACATCTATTAAATGAGGAAGAATATATTTTTTATCAAATAAGTTAAAATATATTTGCTAATAACATATTCTTCCATTGCATGAAGTTGATCCTTTAATATATAATATATATTCCGGTGTACCATTCTCCTTAAATGTGTAAGAAATATCTCATAATATCAAATAACACTGTAATACTCCCTCTGTCCCTAATTACTTGTCCACTTTTAAATTGACACATTTATTATGAAATCAATTAATGACATAGTGAGTTTATCATTTTACCCCTATTAATTATGAAGTAGATGAAAAGTTCTGCAATTTTCAAAGTACTCATTTAATTCAGGGTATAATAGGTAAAAAAAATGTTCTTTCTTGATTTGTCAAAATGGACAAGTAATTAGAGACAACTATAAAAGGAAAAGTGAACAAGTAATTAGGGACAGAGCGAGTACTAAATAAATGCATCAACAAATGAAATTTATATTAAAAATATATTGAATGATGACGTAATGTTACCTTAATAGAATTTCCTATCCATTTAAAAAAAAATAAAAAATTCACCCTTTCAATTTCGTTATATCTTCTTATTTAGTAGAAGAATCATCATTTATTATATTTTACTCCACCTTAATTGTACCATCAGAGTTTTAAGAATAAACATTAAATTTTAGATCGAAATAAAAAATCATTGAAAAATGACAGAAAAAATAATAATAGTATTTGAAAATAAAAATAAGGTGCAAGAAAAGCCTTTTCACGATAATTTCTTAAAATGTATTGATAACAATTAAAATGAAGCTGTTATTTTATCTTTAAAATTAAGTTTGATTGAATTGAATTAGTACAATGAGAAAAAATATTAAACTAATAACTTTTTAATGTTATTAAATGCATTTTCTTTTTAATTGAGTAGTAGATTAAAAGTTCTGAATTAGGATATTAAAATAATATCTTACTCTCTCCTTAATTATTATGGTATTGCAAATATTTATTTTCTTTAAATGGTGATTCATTTTTCATTTACAGTTATATCCAATTAATTTCTAATGTATTGAATGTGGTTATGGGATATTGAAATAATATCTTTATCTTTTCTTAATCATAATAAAATTATAATTTAACATTTATTTTTCTGAAATGATAATTTTGTTTTAATTCCTAGAACATATTATTTACTATATTGAATGTAATTATAATAAAACATATTGTATTTAGTATGACAAAAGAACTCAAAAATTGGAGAAATTAGATAAATAGTAATCTTAGCTTCTAAGAAATGTCACATCATCATTTACATATCTAACATTATATATATAAAAGAGTTAAAAAAGAAAAAATAAGTGATTTAAGAAAATTATATAAATAAGATTAGTGATTAGATGAAGATTAAGAAAAAACGTCAAATAAATTAGTAGTATTGATGATGATAAAAGTTAAATAAATTATTTTTTCTATTATTTAAATTTTTAACATAAAATATCCAATCTTTTAAAATTAAAAAATAAAATAAAATTGAGGCAATAATTATTTTAAAGAAAAATATAACCAAAATTGTCAGAAAAAATTGATAAAATTAAATAAGTATCTATTACTAAGAATGGTGTCACTACATTTTCTATTTTAACTTTATTGTTACATATGGATAGAAACTTTTAGAAGAAGAAATGATCCAAAAATTTAAAAATAATGATTCCTTAAATGGTGATTCCTTTTCCATTTACAACTTTTCAATTAATTTTTAATGTATTATATATGGGTATGGATATTGGAATAATAATTTTATCTTTCCTTAATCATAATAAATTATATTTTAACCTTTGTTTTTGTGAAATGATAATTTTCTTTTCATTCATACAACATATTCATTAATATATTAAATGTAATTATAATAAAACATGTTGTATTTAGTATGACAAAAGAATTCAAAATTTTAAAAAATTAAATAAATCATAATTCTAACTTCTAAGAAATGTCACACACACACACACACACACACATATATATATATATCTAAGAAAATGATATAAATTACATTAATGATGAAATGAAGATTAAGAAGAGAAGTAAAACAAATTAATAATAATATTGATGATGATAGGAGTTAAATAAATCATTTTTTATTTTTTTTTAAATTTTCAATATAAATTTTTCAGTCTTCTAAAATTAGAAAATGCTAAAAAAATAAAACTAAACCTAAAAATCGAGGCAACAATTATTTTAAGGAAAAAATAACAAAAAATGTCAGAAACGTTGATAAGAATAAATAAGTATCTATTGCTAAGAAGGTGTCACCCCATATTTTCTATTTTAGCTTTATTATTACATATAGATAGAAACTTTAAGATGAAAAATGATCCAAAAAATTTTAAAATAACAAATCAATTGTGTAAAAATACATGTGTAATTCTTATAAAGTTATAATAACTAATTTCTTCAAATGAATAATTAAATGAAAGAAAAAAAAGTAATTAACAAAATAATATACAACAACAACAACAACAACCCAGTGAAATCCCACTAGGTGGGGTCTGGGGAGGGTAAATAGTACGCAGACCTTGCCACTACCTCGTGGAGGTAGAGAGACTGTTTCCAAGAGACCCTCAGCTCAAGAGCATCAGATCTAAGAGACAGGAGAGAATTAACAAAATAATATAAATAACATTAATTATGAGATTAATAGCATTGATGAGGAAAGGAACTAAATATGATCATCTTTTTAAATTCTTTTTTAAGAAAATGTATATAAACTTTTATTAAAGATAAATCAGAAAAAAAAACTTTAATGATACAAAAAATCAAGACAAAATAAAAGATGAAACAAATTAGAAGAATAATGAGGTTGAAAGAAATAATATCTAATTTTCTCTCTTTTCAAATCACAAAATAAATTTTTGCTTGTTCTCCTCCTAATTTTATACAAGTTCCATAAATAAAATGATTTTTTCTCCAAATAATTTTTCTTACCCTTTGAAACACTAATCAGCCTTCTTATAAATTTGTCAACCACAATGAATTTTCTCTCCTTGTAGGAGGAATAAACATTTTTTCAAAAAGTCTTTTATTTTGAAAAGAACTTTTTGTTACATAATCTCTTTCTTTACATCAATGTCTTCACAAGAATCATGAAATATTCTCTCTTTCTCTTTCGTTAAAAAATTCACATGACCTAGAAATTTGATGGACATCTTAGCGATAGAAGTTGATACCATATATTGATCATCATTGTCAGAAGAAAAAGAGCCAAAGTGAAGAAATTTGTTCTTATTTGTTACAAATGGTCAACTATTTTTATTTTTTTTATAGGCTAAATATTTATAAACAGTTATGAAAAATGAATAGTTTTTATCTTTTCATCTTCCATTTTCATTTACTTAAATCTATATTAGTGTATTGGATGTTATAAAGGCCATAATTAATCGGGTATGATATAAATATTTTTTTTTAAAAATACAAATAAGAAATACAAAACAAAGATAAAATGACAAAAAAAGGAGAAAAAAGATGAATAGAAATACTGGTCATACAGAGATGCCACATCAGATTTTCTATATTCAGCTTTATATATACATATATAGGTTCATGCCCTTAGATGTTATTTTATTATTTTAGCTGGCATCGACATTTTTGTAAATCTGATATCTACTTTGGACTATTTTATAATGTGGCATAGGCTGATAATTGAGATCATAAATTTAAAAATAATAAAATTTAATTTATTACAATACTAATATCAATATCATAAAGATATATATATATATCATTTAAAAAATATATAAAAAGTATTATAAATTGTAATAATTAACCGCTTTATTTTTTTAAAATCATATAACTAATTTGATTTACACTCCAAAATTCATAGGTGTCACATAATTTAGACATTAATTCTTCATTACTTAATATATGCAATTATATCAATGACATATAAATTGAAATAAAAAAAATTACATATTTTATTTGAAAATCACGTAATAGTACTATAAGGTATAATAATTAACAACTTAACATATTTTAAAATTTTAGCTGACTCTCCAAATTTCATATGTCTCATGTAATTGAGATAGAGAAAAACATATATTGGTTTAAAATTAATAAAAATATTATAAATTATAATAATTAACAACTTAAAATTTATAAAAAAATCCTTTAATAAAATTTAGTTGGCTCTCCAAATTCAATTGGTATTACAATAATTAAAACATAGAAATTAACATAGATTGGACTCTTGCTAACATTTATGTTTCCTTTTTTAAAATTTTTTCTTTTATACTTTATATAAATAAATTTTTTTATGTAAAAAGTATTATAAATTATAATAATTAATAGCTTAAAATATTTGAAAACATATAAAAAGTTTTTGTTAACTTTCAAAATTTCATCTATACCACATAAATTGGGAGAAATATAGATATATAGATATTTTAAGTTGGTAATGATTGTGAGTTATAGTACGTTTTATGTCATTTTCATATATATTACACGCTTTGTCCTGATTTATGTGATACAAATGAAATTTCAAAAGTCAATGAATTTTTTATAAGTTTTTTTTTTAAATTAACTTGTTATTTATTGTGATTTATAATATATTTACGTAAAACATACTCTAAATAAAAATAATTAGCAACTTAAAATATATAAAAACATACTAAAAAATTGATTAACTTCAAAGTTCATATGTACCACATAAATTAAAACAGAAACAATAACATATATTGGGTCTCGTGCTGGCACGGAGTCCCATATCTAGTTTTATTTTATTTTATATATAAGCTACTCCCTCCGTCCCTTTTTAGTTGTCCACTTTAGAAATGACACACAGATTAAGACAATAATGATTAGCACAGTGAAGTTACAATTTTACCCTTATGACAACTTTTCACTTCAAAATTACAACCACTTATTTGAATTAAAGTGAAATAAATTGGAGGGAAACAACATCCACTTTTACAATTTTCAAGAAGTGTAAATAAGGGTATAATAGGAAAAAATTTGTTGTCCTTTCTTGATTTGTCAAAATGGACAACTAAATAGGGACAACTAAAAAAAGAAATATGGACAAGTAAATAGGGACGGAGGGAGTAACAAGACACTGCAATTGATAGTTGTACAAAAGTAACGTGTCTTGTACTATAAATTGACAATCTGCTTAACACGTGTATTGCTCTCAATATGCAGCTCTTTAGCTCTAAAATATTGTACCAATAGTATTAAACATTGTACTACACCATTTGAGCCATATTCCCTAGAACTAGAAAATAAACACCTATACTACACGTGTCTACCTCCTCTAATTTTCAATAATTTTGCTTTGGTTTTTTTCTATTTTTCATTTTCCTCATTCTCACTCTTGGCGGAGAAGGAGAAGAAGAGATTTAGAAATGAAGGTATTACATTTTCGGAGAGGAAGAGCTTGATGGAAAATCAGAGGAGAGTGATTCAAGTCTGAGCTGATGCATCGATTTCGTGATGAAATTTCATATTTGACTAGGGAAATTCAAGGTAATTTTTCATTCTAATCGTTTTTTCGCCGAAGGGGGTTCGGATGAGTTCTAACCATAAGCTGGCTCTATCCATGATTGTTTCTGATTTTATGTTTTATATGCAGTATAGTTATATATTCTTGCTTGTGATTCCGTTTGGTATTTACATTCTACTGTCTTTCATTATACATTTTGTAGTTGCTGAGATTTGGGATTCTTACACTAATTATCACTGGTTTTGTGTTTTATATGCATTTCATTTATATATTCTTGCTCGTGATTGTTCTTTTGCCCGATTGGTGTTTACCTTTATTGTCTTCATTATGCATTTTGTAGTTGCTGAGACTTGGGATTCCCACATTAATTGCTACTGCTTTTGTGTTTTATATCCAATTCAGTTATATATTCTTGCTCGTGATTGCTCTTTCTGCCTGTTTGATGTTTAGCCCTTGTGCAGTACAATTAAGAAAATACATGTTTTTGATGAGTTGAGCATGAGGATTTCAACATTAATGTCTTCAGCATTGAACACATTTATTTTAGGAAAATCTACCTAGTATAGGAGAACTCACTACACTGTTGACTGCCATTAGAAGCCTTTTCAATGTGAAGGACTCACTATACTAAGTATAATTGAAGAAGTAGAATGTATATGTCTATTTGTTTAATTTTATACAAGTTTAAGTGTCTACTTGTGCACAACTAAAGTTGAAGGGCGTAAATATCAGCTGAGGCAAAGTTAAAGGGCATATTTATGTATTATGCCTATTTAAATTGTTTTCTTGAAAGCTACATATAATGAGTTCTTCCATATCTTGGTCATTTGATTTATTAGAATACCTTACATGTAGATGATTAGTAATTGTGATTTTAGGAACATCCAACATGATGACATTTATATAGAGAAACTAGCACAATGGTTAACGGTTATAAATACCAACTTGAATTTCTTGATTTTCAATCCTTCTTGATCTTACATTGGACTCCATAATTACATTGTTGAGCATGATCTAGCGAAGGATGGTTGCGGATGAGCCTTAAAAGGTTGAATTGCTAATTATGAAAGTTGGAGTCTCATAATCTCTTTGGGAATTAAGAGTTATCTGATGGCTTTTTCATTGTAATTGAAAAAGTAGAATGGATGTGCAAGATGTGCAAGATGATAGCAGTTAAATAAATTATTCACAGTAGTGTATGTTATCATGTGCTTTGAGTCTTAAGTGTTAGATTTGGACTCTTTTTGGTGCTTATGCTTTGTCTTTCGTGATTTCTCGACCATGTAATTATATCTTTTAGTGTTTGAAGTCTGCTATAAAACATAGCAGGTTAATTTTACACTAAAGAAAGTTGAACTGTTTCATTCTCAGAAGTTCATCACCATATGTATTGCAGATATATTTAACTTTCTAATTCTTTAAGTTTGTAATTATAAGTGAAGTGAGATTATATAAAATATCTTTATTTTATATATGTTACTATGATTCAATCAATGGCATTTATAACGTAATTAGCCTATTTTTAGCCTTATTTAGAAATGAAAGTTGGGTGCAGGAACATAACTATTAAAATTTGTACTATTTGTTGCATTGCAAGTACCTTTTGGTGCCATCTGATGATTCACTCTATTCATGACACATGTACAAGTATACACATGTCTTCCCTTTGATTACTCAGAATTCACTTTGCCTTAATTTCATCGCCATGGCTGCGGAGCTTTCTTTTGGAGTTCACCGACGTCTCGTGTTTACAACCTTCTTTTTTCTCAACCGTGAGTTTTCAACTATTCTTTCCCTGTTAACAAACATTAGCTTTGCTAGGTCTATTAGTTCTTCTACATTCACAAAGTTTTTTTTTTGTGGATGCATGTTTTGAATTTATACTCTTTATTTTCTTTTTCCCCTAAATTTGAACATTATATTGCTACAAACTATTTGTGTTCTATTCTATTCTTCACACAACTTAACAATCTGTCTGAACGTATTTGAAGCTCTAAGATTGCAGGTATGGAAAAAGTAAGTAAAATCGGAAAGATAAATGACTTGCCAACATTTAACAACTTGATTACAATTCATTTAACTCGAATAGTATGAATTACACTCTTTTTAAATTTTATTGTTTGAGGTATTTGATGCACAAAGTGTTTGTTGTTGTGCCAGAAACAACTATATCACATTTAGTTTTTTTTTTTGCCTTTTGACTGATGTTATTTTACAATATACTCATCTGTCATTATGTACATTATTTATTCTATTGGATAGTATTGATAAAAAATTATTTATGGGACATGTGTATTTTTGTTAGAAAAATATTACCTCATTTTTGCACTCCTTATTTTGAAAAATATGAAATTTATAGGTATCTACTTTTTTTTGGATGGGGATTATTCCAATTGACATTGGGTGCTC
Source organism: Solanum stenotomum (assembly GCF_019186545.1). Lineage (NCBI taxonomy): Eukaryota > Viridiplantae > Streptophyta > Magnoliopsida > Solanales > Solanaceae > Solanum > Solanum stenotomum. The sequence continues at coordinate 63,262,704 of NC_064285.1, forward strand.
TTTTCAATGGATGCAGGGTGTTAGGTATCATGGTCTTATTTAGGAATTTTCTTGAAGAAACACATTGCAAAAGTTGAGCCAAATGACAAGTTGTTTACAAATAATTGCAAGGAAAGTACGATGTTAAATAAAGCGAGACTTGCTCTATTGGTTTATCATGTAGGACTCTTTTGATATCTTGTTTAGTGTAGCTTTTGTTGACTGTCTTTATCGATTGTGTACGTGTTTTGTTCTTAACAATAACTTGATGCAGGTACAAAGGCATTTTACAGTGGTTGTTAAAGAGTACAAAGGATTTTTATGCTGATTTTGAGTGTTTTTTACCGCCTCAATTTGTTAACTTACAGGTAAAGCAATGTGTGGTCTTATTTTCAGTTGTTTTGATAAAAGAAGAGGTTATACCTGATGATGCACTTGACTCTCTAATTCTTACAGAGTCTAATAAAGAAATTTTGGTATTGTAATTTATCTCTTGATTCCTATTATTAGTATGATTATTACAGTTAGTAAAATAGTAGTTTTCATATCGTCTTGCTTTTAGGCTTTTGTTTTATAAGCCTTACATTTCCCTCTTTATCTGAATATTCTGTCATGTTGATCCTGACTCCTGAGTCTGATAGAGGCCTTTGAGCCTTACATGTTTAATTCTTTTTAAAAAAAAAGGAATCCCGAGTCTGAAATAGTACTAAATCTATATTAGAGACTAATGCAATTAATAACTTGTAAAGCTGAGGGCTGGGTTAGAGCATGATTTTGTGACAATTGAAGGTAGTTGACTGTACTATTGAACTTGGTAATTGGTTAGAATAATGCTTAGTTTGTATTTGATGTTAAACTTTGGCCCTTTGAATGAAGATGCATTTGTCCCAATCCCCCAATTCAGATTGGAACTGGTAACATGAGAATTTTAAGTCCTTTGCTCGCTCTTTCATGGTTGACACATGTTAACAAGTATGGAGCTTCTGGTCATGCCCATTTTGTTTTCTTAAGTTACTCCCATTTTTATTTCTCTATCTCTCTTTCTCATACATAAAGAAAAATCATTTTTTTCCCTTTTGTGGGCCTCTAAATTTCATCAGTTTCTTCATCTGCTGAACATTTTTAGAGTTGCTATATTTTTCTATCTTGGTGTGGTACCTCAATTTTGTAACATCCGACAATTTAAAATGAATATGAAGAAGCTTGAATTTGGAAATAGTCATTTTTTTGAAAAATTTAAAATCTGGAAATTTGGCAGTCCAGAATCTGGAAATTTGGCTAAGTTCAAAAATTTGGAAATTTGGCGAAGTGTGGAAATCAGTGATTTTTGGCCAACTTTGAGCAGTTGTAACTCCTAGATCAGGATGATTTAGGAGTAGTTCCAGTTATGATTTCGAAGCTTGTGGAATGATCTTTCCAACGCCACTGAGTTTGCTCAATTCCGAGTTCGTATGAGCGAGTTATGCCCTTTGAAAGTTGGGGCAGTTGGCAAGGAGTCCGTCTGGAAATTTAAAGGCATTTTAGTCTTTTCACAAATCATTTCTTTTGAGGTTATATTGTTGTATTAGGCTGATCTTTGGATCATTTTGTCCCATTTTGAAAGAGAAAGAGTTAGGGTTCTTGAGAGTGAAGAAGAGAAGAAAGAGGAGATCAACAAGATTCATCAAGATCATTGTGAATTTTCGTCGGGGGTGATCCTTATCAAGGTATGTGAGTTCTTTGTGTGGGTTGATCCTTTCCCCCACTCACCAAGCTCATGTTTATGGTTTGAGAAAAGATTGAATTTGCTGTTGAAGTTGTTAGTTGTTGTTGATGTTGTTTGTTGTGTTGTTGAAGTTATTGTTGGTTGTGGGACAGGATTGGGCTGTGTATTTGAGTTGTGATCTATTGTATGTTGAGAGATTGATGATCCTTAGTGTTGGTTGGTTCATACCCCCACACACCAACTCGTTTTTAATCCCAAGAGAAGATTTATTGGTTGTTGAAGTTGTAGTGGTGTTGTGTTGAAGTTCTTGCTGGTTTAGTACAGATTTTCGGCTGTGATTTTTGAGTTAAATCTATTGTATAATAAGGGTCTTTATGATTCTAAGTGTTGCTGCTGAAACCTTGAGGTTGAGAGGGTTTAGAATTGGAAAGAAACAAGGGGAAAAAGTCAAATTTTGGGGAAAAAGGGGCTGGGCTGTCGCACCTCTCCTAGTGCCAAGGACACCAATCCTTCCCTTTCATTCACCATTTTTTTCATACATGTTCCTAGGTATTATACCTATGTTTCCTAGTTGTTTCCAACACTCCAAGGTACTTCTAAAAGTCAAGTAAAGCTACAAGTCAAGTGAAGTTAGTTTCCAAGTCAAGTGAAGTCAAGCTTAGAAGTAAGTAAGTCAAAGCAAGTCTTTAAGGTTTTCCAAGAGTCTTCATTGAACGTTTTAACTTCATTCCAAGGCTCAAGTTCCAAGTTAAGTATTGAGTTTCAAGTCAAGTCAAAAGTTAAGAGTTTCATGTTAAGTTAAGAGTTTCATGTTAAGTTAAGAGTTCAAGTAAAGTAAAGAGTTTAAAGTTGAGTTCTTTTCTCAAAGTTATTAGGGAACTATGTATTCCCAAAGAAGTTTTAAAGAAATGTTTTTACATTTAAACAAGGTTGGAAACTGAGATTTCCAAAAGAGCCTTCGGGCTAGTTTTTGAGTAATTATCTCATATCAGCAGGAAGAAATGTGTTTTAAAAACATAAGAGCCAGTACTTTTTTGGGAGTAGTATCGAGCACCGAATTGGGGGAGCGTTCAAAGAACCCACGACCCCCATAGAACCATGTTAGCCACCATGGGTAGAAAAAGATCATACTTTTTAGATGAATCCTTTTCAGATTAGACTAGTGGATCCATTAGGCAGTTCAGGTCTTATACCTTTGGCTGGGTATAAGATGCTCTGGCAGCGTGAGGTTGATCGCTGTATCATCACTATAGCTCTTATGTGATGGTTGTCGGTTAAAGAAACTCCCACAACAGTTATTGTATTTTCATACACAAAGATTATTGTATTTTTATATACATTAGTTCATTGTATTTCTATATACATTTCAGGCTTATTGTATCTTTGTATACACAGAGAGTTTATAACATGTTTTAAACAGTCTTTCTTTATATCGCACTTGTTTTAAATTGCCTTATATTGAAGAAGTCAGTCAGGTTGAGTTGAGTTGAGCCAGGTAAGCTATTCAGTTTCTTCCAGATTTCCTTCTAGCCTCTGTTGCTTAGTTTTCCAGCTTGCATACTCGTACATTTCATGTACTGATGCCAGTTGGCCTGCATCGTTTGATGATGCAGATTCAGGTACCCCGGATCAGCATCCTGCACGTCGTTAATTCAGCTGAGCACTCCAGAGTCAGTGGTGAGCCTCTTTGCATTCCGGAGGACTCAATTATTTTGTGTTAGTTTTTGTTTTATTAGGATGTTGCGGGGTCTGTCCCAACATCCATCTCAGTATTTTAGAGGCTTCATAGATAAACAGTCAGTCAGTTAGTTTTGAGTCTCTCATCTATATATATATGTAAATATTCTATTTTGAGATTCGAGTTGCCTTTATGGCCATATTTTATAAGTTAAGTTGTTTTGTAATATTGCATTGCATCGAGTTATTCTGTTGAGGTTTCCGCTGAGTTAAGAAAGCCAGGCCAAGGGTTCGCTTGGGGCCAGAAATGGTCTCCGGGTGCCGGCCCGCCCAGGGTGTAGGCCCGGGGTGTGACAAATTTATTGTTTCCCCATTTAAGTTGGTTTGTCTTGAGAAAAAGTTTAATAGGTGAAATTATCAATTTTTCAGGAAGGATGTTATATGCATTGATTGCAATGAAATTTGTTTTTTTGTTTGTTCTGTTGTTAGTCTTTATATTAAATTGCTTATTTTAAGGACGACAAAGTATTGTTACAACTAAAAAGGGAAAATGAAGGGTTGAACTGGGCTATTTTGAGGAGAACTAATATGCTGATATCATGGATCTTTGGGAGCTTTCAGGTTCTCGAGCATGTTTACTGCAATTATAATTTGGCAATGGTGCCAACTCGATGTTTATAATCTTGAGCTATAAGTTGTGAAATTCGGATAATATTTAGCAGTATTAATAACTAACTTAAGTTGTGAAAAACAAAGACTAAACTCCAGTTTTGGTAATGAGCACTTGATGGAGTTGCATATTGATCATCATAGATCCGACTTCCTATAAACCTTGCAAAGTGCTCTACTATCTTTTGATTCTATAAATGAATGTTCCTTTGAATGTATCATTCAACTATTTTTTGTAATGTAGGAATTCTTTAACCACTTGATTTTACCGGTATGCTACCATCAAAACAAATTATGCGTGACAACATGTGGAGGTAGCTTCTCTTTTTATCATTTTGAGAAATCTAGATAAGTATGTTCTGGTCTATTTGATTAGTGAGAAGATGTACTTGAAATGTTGCCCCTGCTCTTCTTTTTGAAAATGTATGTCCATGACCATGATGAGGGTGTGAAGAACTTAGCATCTGTTTATCCAAACAAATAATTTTATGTAGTTCCTTTTACTGGAATCTATAATGCCATGTAAATGTGATTCCTCCAAAAAAATGCTCAATGTTTTTTGAGAAACGTAGGATCTAATCGAATGTTTCTTTGTTTTGAAGAATATTAAGCTCTCATGTACTCAATGTACCTATCAGAAAGAAAATATCACACATTTTGACAAAGGAAGAGAATCAGTTAGAGAATGCATTGTCTTATTTGTCATTGTTCAGGAGAATACATAACAAGAATGGTACTCTACTTGTAGGAAAATTTTGCTGGATAGATTTAAAAAATTCTACCTAAAATAAGAAAATGAAGGAACTGATTGCTTCCATATGTGGAAGGCAGTGTTCATTAACATTCTTATATATTTGTAATTTTTCTGCACTTATAATGGCTTGGCTTCTTCAATTACTTGTCAAATATGTGTTTTTTTTTGGTTTCCCACCCGGTGTCCGGAGCCCACATTAGAGCTCCGACTAAATCCGGATCGCACAATGCAGTGCCCATTCGGGGGTGACGCTCCCAACATGATTTTCTTCATACCTAGGGCTCTATAAGTTCAGTTTTTTTTTTAAATCCAATGTCACTACTGTTTTATTGTTTGTAATAGCCAATTTTTTTGTGTTGCTTCTTCTTTTTCTGCATACATCCAATTATTTTTCAATTTTCTCAAAAACGATGTATAAGGTTCAGTTAAAGAGGGTGAATTCACTTTTAATTCTAAATTTTTAGGTATGAAGTTTCGTACTCCGTTATTCCCTCTTTCAAGTAAACAATGGAGAGAGGTAGAAGGCATAGAAGTGTCGAGAGAAATGGTTACGGCAAGGCTGGGCTTAATTCATTTGGATTTTTTGGTTGGCATAAAATCAGCAGTGATATCATTACTTCTATTTACTCAACTGGATTCTTATCAAGTAAAATAAGTGATGATATGTATAATTCAGAACATAAAACATGTTCTCTTGCAAGCACCAAATCTACATTCACTGAAGTCATGCACACAATTAAATGAGCGGAAGGGATAAGCAATTGACTGAAAGTTGGTTTGCTATGTTATGTTGTATGGTTTTTATACAGCGTCGTTGGATTGTACAAGAAAGACTGATGTACCAGCTTTCTAGAGAGACAAGTCTGAGTTGATCTAGCTAAGAAGCTCGAGGAATTTGGAAGACCTATGTAGTAAAAGTTGTTCGGAAGCACAACAAGACGCTACTATTTGGCTTGTACCACTTGTGCATAATTTTTTAAAAAAGATTTGTATGTCTTTCCCTAACATTTTACATATATGATTTCCACTCGCATCAATTATACCAATCATATAAGCTTATGCAGTTTTAACTGTATGTTTTTCATATGCAAAGCATTCACTACATGAAATGTTAAGTGTTTGGGCCGTGCTGGCACGGGCCATGCCTATCTAGTCTTCTTCTTTTATATAAGCCAACAAGCAGTGTACAAACACTCCAATTGATAGTTGTACAAAAAGTAACATGTCTTGTACTATAAATTGACAATTTGCTTAACACGTGTATTGCTCTCAATATGCAGCTCTTTATTTTTCTTTTTAAACGTTACACGTGTTTTCTTTGGCATATTTCCCTCTGTTTCCCTCAGTGATTCTTTCTATTTCTCTTTGTTTCTTTTCTTCATCACTTTTAGGTTTCAATTTTGCATCTCACTTTTCTTTTGTTTTCAGAATAATTTGTATGTTATTTTTGGATTTTTAGTGGTCGTTCGTGCTTTGCTCTGGATTATGACCAACAAGGTAAGCTTTCTGGTTTTGGATTTTGGTCTGCCTCTTTCGATATCTTATCTTAGACGGTATTATTCAAATGTGAGATCTAAGAGGATTGTAATAGATTTTGTTTTGTGGAATATTTTCCCTTCTCCTTCTTCATGCTGGACCTAATAGGAAATAAAATTAATTTGAAGGCTACTGTAAAAAAAATTATGCCTTTGGCTCTTTGTTAGTTATTTTGCACATGCATGTACTTGTCCAATATTTTGCTGTCGATGGTATTAAGAAGAATACAATGAATAGAGAAAGTTGTGAAAAAAGTTTTCAAAAGTTTATGTACTGTCAAATTTTTTAGCCGCCCTTTTAACTTACTTGTGATCTTACAATGAAGTTGGTTGGTAAGTCGATTTGTTCTAATTTTAGAGATTTTATGAAGAGTACATCATTCATAGTCACCAATGAATTCTTGAAATCCCACCGTGAAATACTTAGAAATTTGTATTGTAAAACATGATTTTTCCACCCCATTTTCATTGAGCTCCACAGGAAAACGCATGGTGAAAAACATATCCTCATTAAAATACTGAGGAACTTTCTAATTTTTTTTGTGTGAAAACACTACTATTTTTTTCTCTCACCGATTCAATCAATCTGTACATTTTTCAGTGACGAATTTCAAGGGAAAATAGTAACTTTAGTAGTGATTTTATCCAAAGAAGTTCCTTTTGAGAATTTAGCTGTGTATTTGTGTGATAGATATATAAGCATATATCTGAAATTATAGTTGGAAGAATGACCAACTTATATATTTTTACCTAATTTGGTGATGGCTGGATTAAGTTTTGATTGACAGTTTTAAGCTAATTGTGATTTCATTGATAAAAAGTTTGTGATAAAGAAATTGAAAGCAAAAGACGTTATTGCATGGCGTCTACTATTTTTTAAACCTTACATTATGTTAATTACTATATCATCATCTCATTTCACATGTTTGTTTATAGCTTTACAGTGTCATATTTGATATTCATGTTTACTCATGGAGGCACCTTTGTACCCAGCACTCAGCAAATAGGAAAATTACATCTGCCACTAATTTAGGACTTTTGGATTTCTCAGGTGAATGTGCAACTACAAAGGAGACTGTGTTAAGATTGTATGTATTTCTCTCAATTGCAGTGATGTCTCTGCTTGATTGTAAAGAAGGAGAATGAGCATATAATCAAAGTTTCAAGCTCTAAAAAAAGAATATGTATAGTGACATAGATACGTTGAGAGTGATTAGCAAGGTAATTGAAGGAGCCAGAAAAATGAGGCAGATCTGCAGAACAAAAGACAATTCACGAGTGGCTTACCGTAACTTCTTCTAGGAATGCAAAATGGTGGTGTTCCACATTTCACAATATTACAGCTATGGTTGGAACCGGTGTCCTCAATCTTCCTTATGCTATCTATGTCTCACCTTGGATGGTACGTGTTAGTTTATAGAGATTTATATGTCCATAGAAAATAGAGTGTAACTTGGGGTTTCTGTTATGAAAAAATCATTTATTTTGGGTGTAAATCAATTTTAGGGACCTGGCGTGCTGTAACGGTGCTGGTGAATATCTTGGATTATAACTTTGTACACTTTATGTCAAATGATTGAGATGCACAAAATGGTCCCAGTAAAACGCTTCTATATATATCATGAGTTGGGCAGTATGCTTTTGGGAAAAGCTTGGGCTATGGTGGTGCCCCAACAGGTAATTGTCGAAGTTGGCGTTGACATTGTTTACTTGACGACCGGGTAAAATCACTCAAGCATACAAGATTGCACAAATATGAAACTTAAACACTTATCATGATCTTTGCCTCTAACTATTTTGTGCTCTCTCATTTTTCCAACTTAGATTCTCGTTTTCGACTTTTTCACATTAAGAGATGTGGATTTTGCTTACGGTGGTTATAATGTGGTGTAGGAGATTCAAGCTACAATTCTTTCGATGACAGAGTAGCCTTCCAAAGGACCCATGTTGGAGGGGGTGTAGTAGTTGTTTACTCAGAAGTTTAAGGTAGTTAGAATGTTGCTTGACTTGAGCTTCAGTTCATCCTTCTAACCAAGTTGCTCTGCACAAGTTCTACTTTCTGAAATTATATTATTACTGAAAAATTGGTATAATATATTTACTTATAAAATCTATAAATATAAATTATGTTGTAAAATTAAAAATAATTGAAGTTGAAGACTTTGTTGCTGGAAAAGTGTATAAGGAAATATTATGCTCTAGCAAGGTATTTGACGCCGGAAAAGGCCAAGAGGATCTATTTTTTAATGCTAAGCAAATTTGAAAACAGAAATTATATGTACTTGATAAGACAGGTCAAGGAAAGGTACAAGCAAAAAAATAGATGTGGAAGAAAACAATATGTATGCTTATAAGAAGAGTGAAGCGTAATATTGAATTACATGTATTAATTCTACATGTAGGCAATAGGAACTAGGCCAGTACTTTTTCATTATCTTTGTGTAATCTTGAAACTATATATATATATATTAATTATATATGTAAATATACTTGGTTTGTGTAAGGTTTAAAATTGACTTGAATGCCTGCGTGGCACGAGAGAATGGACCTGTTAATTGAGGGATGATAATGTCGAGCTACATTAATGGACCTGTTAATTGCCTGTGGCATAGCTACATTATCAGTTTTTTTTGTATGAATAGATTTTTGATGGGCATATATCATAATGGTATATTGGTTGCTACTTCGGTAAAGAAAATCAATTAAACAATGTCTTGAGTGCTATCCCTCCAGGAATTGGAAGGGAACAGTAGCTTTAGCATTTCCTCAAGCACTAGTTGCAATTTTTGTAAAAACTAATGCACAGTTTCAGCAAAAAGGCAAGCTGCAATCTCTGGTTTTAATTTTTTTTTTTTTTTTGCCAGAAAACGGGTTTAGGTTTGGGTTGGGTGGGTCTTTTTATTTGATAAAAGAATTGTGGACCAATGAAAATTGGCCATGTGTTTAATAAAATTCCATGCCATATTTCTGTTAACAAAAGGGCATTTTTGAACCTAAAGAAAACGTTAAGGGCATTTCTAAACCACTAGATGGAAGAAGGGCATTTTTGAACCATTTCTAATAGGGTTAAAGGACATTTTTGAGCCTTTTCCCTATATATATTAACAATGTCATTCTCTAAGGACCAATAATCTCACAAAATCTAATAATTTAAACATGAAATCTCCATACACATCTATCTTTCAAACATTAAACTTGTATCTGGTCTTCGAATTCTTTCAAGTCTTCGTTCGTTGATTCTATCGAAGCGGTTTTAACTGTGTATTCGGGATTAATGATGTCAAGTCTGCAAGTTATATGATTGGCTTCCCAGTGTTTTAGGGGTCGCTCTCCAATTATCTCTAACCTGTCTAAAATAGAAATTACTTCATCTAAATCCTTCTGATTTTTTATTATTCCTATATGTTGTAAACCTCTTTTGAAATTGTAAAGCTCTGTATTTATTTCGATTAAATTATAACTTTTTTCTATTTGTGTATCTAAGAGGCTTATCTCTAATAATTCGATTTCTTCAATTTTTCATCTATAATATGTATCTTAGTACAAGTGCATTCTTTTCCTTAATTGCACTTTGAAGTATTTGTGTTAGGCTTATGGGACCAAACCCGTATAATTTTATTAATAAAATACACAGCCTTATAACAGGAGAAGACCCCAATAGCGGATTAGTAGTGTTACAAAAGAATGCACTAATAAAATTAGAACAACTTAGTATAACAAATTGGAGCCATATAAAGAACTTTTTAAAAGATTATTTTTACTATTATGCTATAAGCGATAATGTGTTTGATCAAAGCTTGGGAAAAAAGCTTTTTAACAAACTCCCTGAAGCTTTAGAAAGAGAAGTAGAAGAAAGATGGAACAAAAGAGAGGGAGTAATGCAAAATCCAAATGTTAATTGGTCTATAGGACATAAAATACAATTGGAAATAGACCTTTGTAGCCAACCGTCCTTGTTAATTATTATGATTGACCTCTCCTTTTATANTATATATTAACAATGTCATTCCCAAGGACCAATAATCCCACAAAATCTAATAATTTAAACATGAAATCTCCATACACATCTATCTTTCAAACATTAAACTTGATAAATTGATGTAATGAAAAGATAAGATGGAAATAGACCTTTGTAGCCAAAAGTCCTTGTTAATTATTATATATATATTAACAATGTCATTCCCAAGGACCAATAATCCCACAAAATCTAATAATTTAAACATGAAATCTCCATACACATCTATCTTTCAAACATTAAACATGACAAATTGATGTAATGAAAAGATAAGATGGAAATAGACCTTTGTAGCCAAAAGTCCTTGTTAATTATTATGATTGGCCTCTCCTTATCTTCTGCTCAAATGAATATCATTAATTATTTATTTATTCCTCTACTAGAGGATGTGGCCGCGTTTCGCGCGATCATTAAAAATTAAATACTTTTGATTAATTTTATATTTACTCTATTATTTAATCTTAATATTATTGTTTATTTTAATAATATGAAGATTGTGAAAAAAAATAAAGCTTGACAAATTTTACATCTATTAAATGAGGAAGAATATATTTTTTATCAAATAAGTTAAAATATATTTGCTCATAACAAATTCTTCCATTGCATGAAGTTGATCCTTTAATATATAATATACATTTCGGTGTACCATTCTCCTTAAATGTCTAAGAAATATCTCAAAATGTGAAATAACACTGTAATACTAAACAAAGGCATCAGCAAATGAAATTTATATTAAAAAATATATTGAATAATGACGTAATAATACCTTAATAGAATTTCCTATCCATTTAAAAAAAAAATTCACCCTTTCAATTTCATTATATCTTCTTATTTAGTAGAAGAATCATCATTTATTATATTCTACTCCACCTTAATTTGTACCATCAGAGTTTTAAGAATAAACATTAAATTTTAAATCAAAATAAAAAATCATTGAAAGATGACAGAAAAAATAATAATAGTATATGAAAATAAAAATAAGGTGCAAGAAAAGCTTTTTCACGATATTTTTTTGAAATATATTGATAACAATTAAAATGGAGCTGCTATTTTATCTTTAAAATTAAGTTTGATTGAATTGAATTAGTAGAATAACTTTTTAATATTATTAAATGCATTTTCTTTTTAATTGAGTAGTAGATTAAAAGTTCCAGATTAGGATATTAAAATAATATCTTACTCTCTCCTTAATTATTATGGTATTGCATGCAAACATTTATTTTCCTTAAATGGTGATTCATTTTCCATTTACAGTTATATCCAATTAATTTCTAATGTATTGAATATGTTTATGGGATATTGAAATAATATCTTTATCTTTCCTTAATCATAATAAAATTATAATTTAACATTTATTTTTCTGAAATGATAATTTTGTTTTAATTCCTAAAACATATTGTTTACTATATTAAATGTAATTATAATAAAACATATTGTATTTAGTATGACAAAAGAACTCAAAAATTTGAGAAATTAGATAACTAGTAATATTAGCTTCTAAGAAATGTCTCATCATCATTTACATATCCAACTTTATTTATATAAAAGAGTTAAAAAAGAAAAAAACAAGTGATTTAAGAAAATTATATAAATAACATTAATGATGAAATGAAGATTAAGGAAAAAAGTGAAATAAATTAGTAGTATTGATGATGATAAAAGTTAAATAAATTAGTTTTTCTATTATTTAAATTTTTAACATAAAATTTCCAATCTTTTAAAATTAAAAATAAATGTTAAAAATAAAAATAAAAATTGAGGCAATAATTATTTTAAAGAAAAATATAACCAAAATTGTCAGAAAAAATTGATAAGAATAAATAAGTATCTATTACTAAGAAGGGTGTCACTACATTTTCTATTTTAACTTTATTGTTACATACGGATAGAAACTTTTAGAAGAAGAAATGATTCAAAAATTTAAAAATAATGATTCCTTAAATGGTGATTCCTTTTCCATTTACAACTTTTCAATTAATTTTTAATGTATTAAATATGGTTGTGGATATTGGAATAGTATTTTTATCTTTCCTTAATCATAATAAATTATAATTTAACCTTTATTTTTGTGAAATGATAATTTTCTTTTCATTCGTACAGCATATTAATTAATATATTGAATGTAATTATAATAAAACATGTTGTATTTAGTATGACAAAAGAATTCAAAAATTAGATAAATAGTAATCCTAATTTCTAAGAAATATATATATATATACTAGTAAAAGATAGCACGGGCTCAATAATATACGTGAAATATTTAAGATATATATTTTTTTATCATAAAAAACTTCGTAAATTAGTTGGTCCAAACTTTTATCTAAAAATTTAAAAAGAAGATTTGCATTATTTTCAAGCCGCGTTAATGAGCATGAGTTAAAAATTTTCCTTTAAATTTATGTGTTGACAATGAAATTAATTTAATTTAATTAAGTATATATTAAAGTAATTTGAATAAGTTATTCTTTATGTTTTTTCAGTACTAATTTTTTATCAATATTATTAGGAGTTTATTTTATTAAATTAAATTCACTTAATTAATTTTGCTGATTATTTTGGTAAGTAATATGTAATTAGTTTTATTAGAAAGTATTAAAGTAAGTAAAATAATTAATTGCAGAGAGAGGGTGGGTAAACATAATAAAATAAGTAAAAATTTAATAATCAATTTTATTAAGAAATTAAAATAATCCATTAGTAAGTTTATTATAACGTAAAATGAAACATTGTCATTTGATAATAATAACAATAATAACAATAACAATAACAATTTTATATTTTAGTAAGTAATTAGTAAGTTTTATTAGAAAGTATTAAAGTAAGTAAAGTGAAACATTGCCATTTGATAATAATAATAATAACAATTTTATATTTTAGCAAGTAATTTGTAAGTTTTAAAATTAAAAAATGCTAAAAAATAAAACTAAAACTAAAAATCGAGGCAATAATTATTTTAAGGAAAAAATAACAAAAAATGTCAGAAACATTGATAAGAATAAATAAGTATCTATTGCTAAGAAGGGTGTGTCACCCCACATTTTCTATTTTAGCTTTATTATTACATATAGATAGAAACTTTAAGATGAAGAATGATCCAAAAAATTTTAAAATGACAAATCAATTATGTAAAAATACATATGTAATTCTTATAAAGTTATAATAACTAATTTCTTGAAATAAATAATTAAAAGAAAGAAAAAAAATAATTAAGAAAATAATATAAATAACACTAACTATGAGATTAATAACATTGATGAGGAAAGGAACTAAATATGATCATCTTTTTAAATTCTTTTTTAAGAATATATATATAAAGTTTAATTAAAGATAAATAAGAAAAAAAAACTTTAATTAAAGATACAAAAAACTCAAGACAAGATAAAAGAAGAAATAAATTAGAAGAATAATGAGGTTGAAAGAAATATCTAATTTTCTCTCTTTTCAAATCACAAAATAATTTTTTGCTTGTTCTCCTCCTAATTTGATACGAATTCCATAAATAGATTGATTTTTTCTCCAAATAATTCTTCTTACCCTTTGAAACACTAATCAACCTTCCTACAAATTTCTCAACCACAATGAATTTTCTCTTCTTGTAGAAGGAATAAATATTTTTACAAAAAGTCTTTCATTTTGAAGAGAAACTTTTGTTACATGATCTCTTTCTTTACATCAATGTCTTCACAAGAATCATGAGATATTCTTTCTTTCTCTTTTGTTAAAAAAAGTCACATGACCTAGAAATTTGATGGACATCTTAGCAACAGAAGTTGATACCATATATTCATCATCATCGTCAGAAGAGGAAGAACCAAAGTGAAGAAATTTGTTCTTATTTGTTACAAATGCTCAAATATTTTATTTTATTTTATAGGCTAAATAATTATAAACCGTTGTGAAAAATGAATCGTTTTTATCTTTTCATCTTCCATTTACTTAAATCTATATTAGTGTAATGAATGTTATAAAGGGCATAATTAATTGGTATGACATAAATACTTTCACTTTTTTTTGAAATACAAATAAAAAATACAAAACAAAAATAAAATGTCAAAAAAAAAAAAGAAAAAAGATAATAGAAATACTGAGCATAGAGAGGTGCCACGTCAGATTATCTATATTCAGCTTTATATATATATATATATATATATATATATATATATATATATATATTAGATTGTATTGCATGAATAGAGGATAAAAGGTTATCTTTACCAAGTGGCTCAGTATCATTTGTTTCCTTTTTTATTTTTATATTTAAACAAAAGGTAAATTAAATATTCAGAAGGGATAAGGGTTTGAAAAATATCCCAATTTTGGTCGAATTTGCTGTTGCGATACTAAATTTTCATGAGGACCTATTACCTCCCTAGGCTATTTAATAGTGTATTTTTTTATCCCCTGAACTATTTAATAGTGTATTTTAAAGGTATATATATGTCCACGTGGACACATTACTATTTATAATTTTGCATTATTTTTTATGTCCATGTGGGCAAATATATATGTTTAAAATACGGTATTAAATAGTCTAGAGAAGTAATAGGTCCTCATGAAAGTTTAGTGTCGCAACAACAAATTCGACCAAAGTTGGGGTATTTTTTAGACCCATATCCCTATTCAGCAAAAATACTTCATCCGTTCTATATTAGTTCATCATCTTACTAAAAATAGTTGTTTCATACTCCCTCCGTCCCTTTTTATATGTCATCCCTTTCTATAAATAGTTGATCCATAATACTTGTCATTTCATAAAATCAATGCATAAATTACCATATTGTTCCTTTTTTACCCTTGTGAGTTATTAGCTTTGAAAATATACATTTGACCAACTTAGAAAAGCTAAGTAAATGATTCATGTTCATTGGTTAAATTAATTAATCAAAATAAATTAATTCATATTCATTGATTAAAAACTTGAGTTCCAAAAAAATTAAATAAGGGTAGAACGGTAAAATTACATCATTTCTTAATGCAAGTGCAAAGTAAAAATGTGACATATAAAAAAGGACGGAGGGAGTATTAGTTGTTCTCGTTAAATATTCTTCTCCTATGTTACCTTAACATTTAATTCTTTTTGAAAGTGTTCACATTTGTTTGTAAAATTTATAAAAAACTTTTTAAGGGGTGAATTAGTAAAATTATCTTTTTATTTTTTATTTCTTAATATGCATGTAAAAAAATGATCGACCTATAGGGGACGAATGTAGTATTAATTAACTTTAGACTAAGAATATAAGACAAGAAGTTAAAACAAAATCTATTTTTTGAAAATAAAGTAATATTTCTTAAAACTACGGCTCTTTTTGTAACTTTTCAATCTTAATAAATATAAATTTACTAAAATAAATAAAAGTAGAAAAAAAGTCAAGATTATACTAAAAAATAAATTTCAAACAGTAAAATGACGTAAAAGTTTAAAAAGGATAAAAAATCACACAGCTATCGATTTTTTTTCTTAATTTGCATAAATAGTTGCATAGATCACTCATTTCTTCCCCGCAATTCATAGTTTCTTCTCTTTCATCCTACCAAACTTGGTGAGTTCCCTTTCTCTTTCTCTCTTTCTCTACTTTGCATGAAACATTATTGAGATTAGGGGTGTACATGATCGGGTTGGTTTGAATTTTTCAAATATCAAATTAAACCATTTGTGTCGGATTTTTAAATCTATAAACCAAACCAAACCAATTAAATTTGGGTTTTTCAACCTCGAGTTTTTTCGGATTTTTTCGGGTTTTTTGGATTTTCTGATTTTTTCGGTAAAGTATTCATACAAACATATAATTTACTTTTACTTCAAATATTTCTTTAGTCCTATCAAAATACAACTATCTAAGGTGTTTCTTAAGAAAATAACACAAAATATGATATGAGTAATGACACTAAAATATCCAACAAAAAAATAATAATAATGAAATCGCATAAAACAAATATTGCAAATTAACATGTCATAATGAAAATGATCATAATTTAAAAGTACTAAATCATGCTAAAATAAGTTTAATAAGTATTAGTTACATGACTAAATATTAAAGGAAATTAAAATTAGATTATGTATTTGAATTATCTAAATCAATGTAAAATCAAAGAACAAATATTCAATATTATTGTCATTCTTGGTGTTGAATTGATTTTTTTTTGCATTAGTATTAATTTGATTTTGATTTAAGCTTTATTATAATTACCAACATCTGTGAACTATAATCTTTATTGAACCATTCGGAATTCTAAGTTTCAAACTTGAAATAATATATTAAAAGATAAAAACTATGAAAAAGTATAAAAAATATTTAAAAATTATATCAAAGTAAATATTCTTATGTATAAAATAAAATTTTAGAATTATATATATAATGTCGGATTGGTTGGTCTTGGATTGGTTTTTTTTTCAGTTTGACTCGGTTTGCGGTTTGGTTCGATTTTCGGTTCAGTTTTGTACATCCCTAACTGAGACCTTCAGAGTTTGAACTCACATCGATATATAATGTAATTTTTATTGATATCACTAAATTGCAAGCCTCGTGAGTATAAAGAAGAATTTTAAAATGTGGAAGTTGAAGATTGCAAAAGGACAAGATGGTCCACATATGTACAGCACAAATAACTATGTTGGACGACAAACATGGGAGTTTAATCCAAATGCCGGAACCATTGAAGAATGGGCCGAGATCGAAGTGGCCCGTCAACAATTTTGGAACAACCGTTATAAAGTAAAGCCTTGTAGCGATCTTCTTTGGAGACTACAGGTTAGTATTCATTTTTCTCTCTTTTCTCTTTTTTTTTGTAAGGTAGATTTTTGAATACGATAATTTTAAACATTCAATATTAGAATTGAAGAGTTTTTTTTTTTCTCAGTTTCATTTTGATTAGATTGGATACACTTTTTAAAAAGTCTAGATTTTTAAATTTTGTGGTATTAAATATGATTTATGTTTAATGTACATTAACTTTGGAGTCTTGTGGCTTGAAATATGCATGCGGAAGATGAAACTAAGTGGATGTTTGACCATGAAAATTGTAAGTACTTTAAAAAATGTATTTTTTATTTTCAAAATAAAAATGATATTTGAAAATTGGACATGCAATGCTGACATGCCACATAGATTTTGAAAGTGTCTAGATGATTATTTTGTAGATTGTCCAACTGACACTGTGGAGAGAAGTTGGCGTGTCTAAATGTGTTTTCTCAAAGTTGGAGTACTGCTTGCTTACTTGCTAGTTGAGACCAAGTTTGAATGGATGCTTATATATTATGTCATTTTAACTGAGTGAAGGGTCAAAGACATACCTAAAGTATCCCAATTTTTCGTATTTCATACCTAAATTATCAGGTGTGTAAGTTTCCTATTTGAACTATCACCAACTATTTATCACAACACACTTCAACTATCAACTGTTCTTGTTTCCTACATGAGCAATAGTGGTATTTCAGATGTAGAAAAGCAACAATTTATAAATAATTAGTGATCAGTTAAGAAAGTTGCACACCTGATTGTTCATTTATGAAACTAAAAAAATAGGATATTCATGATCTGTTTTCGACCTTTTTAACTCTTTTTAATTTTATGTCATTTTAATTACTAAAAAAAAATATTATATACATAAGAAATCTCAAAAAAGTTTATTTCTTTCAAAAAATTATCTTGCATTTGGACAAGCGATAAGAAATTATATTTTTAAATACTATTTGAACATGTGATTTTGGATTATCCAAATCTTAAAGTTTCCAAAAAACACGAATTGTGATTTCAAATCATGATTTCAATTTCTAATGTAAAACTTGACCAATAAGTTTATATTTTATAAAAAGATCCATCATTTTAATTTTACAATAAAGACTCTTGTTCGACGTGAATAAATTATTCGTATCATGTGAAAGAATTATATTAAAGAATAATTAGTTAATACTTTTGTTGACTAGTGAAATATTCATAAAATTATATGTATTTGAAAATTTATAACCACAAATATTTATTTATAAAAGGGAAAAAGACAAATATACCCCCGAACTATCGTAAATGGTATGCTGATACCCTCCGTCATACTTTTGGCCTTTGGGACATTGGTGCCCCTGCCGTCCAAAAATTAGAGCATATATACCCTTTATACTAACGAACATACACGTGTCATAATCTAATCCACCGACCTGACATTTATTAAATATCAGATCAACGAATAAGATTGTGCCACGTGTCCCTATTTAGTCCTCCGTTAGAGTGAAGGGCATATATCCCCTAGTTTTTGGACGATAAGGGAACTAATGTCCCAAAAGTATGATGGAGGGTATATGCATACAAATTACGATAGTTCAAGGGTATATTTGTCATTTTTTCCTTTATAAAATAAACATAAAGATATGTAATTTATCAATACGTGCCTTATAATATTTTGGTATTTTCTTTATAACTATAATTTGCTCATTATTAAGATTGTATAAAAATTATAAAAAATTAATAATTTCCACAATCTGTAAAAATTTTATGTTTAGGAGAAAATTTAATATAAAATCCCATGTGTGTAGTTTCTTGGAGAAAAGAATTTCAAATATAAAATTGAATTAGCCAAGAAATAAGTGTCAAAGACACATCTAAATTATTCCTTTTTTTGAGTATCATACCTAAATTATTGGGAGTGTGAGTTTCATACATAAACAATCAATTATTAGTCTGAGAAACACACCTCAGTGGTGTGTATAATACACTCTCTCTTTTATTTGCAAAAATCTTGTCATATGACAATCCAGATGGATAAAATATTTCACCTTGACAAAACGTAAATAAATTATTAATATTAGTTAAAAATAAATAAAGTATAAAGTATATTAATTATTCCAAAAAAACTTACAATTTTTTTTATCTTTTTAAAAAAATTAAAATATTTTTCTCACCCCACTGCACTCCACTCCACCATCTCCTACNCCCCCCCCCCCCCCCCCCCCCCCCCCCCCCCCGCCGATAATCCCCCCATCCTTTTATTTTAAAACTTGAGACCTCACCCCTCCCCCACTCCTTCCTATTTTTTTAAAAAATAAAATAAAATAAAATAAAGTTCTATCCCACCCCATCTAACCCTCTGCTTCTATTTTTTTTTTTACATTTTCCCATTTTTGTGTTAGATGTGTATATATAATTTTAGGAAAATATTATTTTCTACTTACGTACCGAATACAACAAAAATAAAAATTTTATTTAAAAAAAGTCTTACGGTAAGTAAAAACAATACTTTTTAACAAACACATCTAATACAAAGTGCAAAAAAATAGAAGCAACGGATTATGTGGGGTGTGGTAGAATTTTTTTTTTAAAAAATAATTTTTTTATAAAAGAATATCTTTTTAAAAAAATAGAAATAATGGGTTGGGGTAGTGCGGTGAGAGGAAGTGGTGAGTGGGTAAGAAAAATATTTTACATTTTATTTTATAATATTTTTGGGGGAGTAGTAATACTTTAATCTTTAACTTTAACTAATGTTAATAATTTATTTAATTTTTGTCAACATGAAATGTTTTGTCCATGTGTAGTGTGATGTGACAATACTTTTTAAATAAAAGAGAGAGTGTATTACACACCATAATGAGAGTATAATAAAAGAGAGAAATGTGTTTCCCAAACTAATAAGTGATAGTTTAAATATGAGACTCACACTCTTAATAATTTAAATATGAAACTCAAAAAAAAATATAATTTAAATGTATTTTTGACTATTATCTCAATTAGTCGATTTCAAAATTCTGACAACATGTGGATGCATGTAATTATGCACTCTTTTAAAGAGATACTTTTGATTTTCACTATAGGAAATTAGGAATGACATAATTTACTTTTTTAAAAAAGGTAAAAGGATAAATATACCCCTGAACTATTGTAAAAGGTATGCAGATATCCTCCGTCATACTTTTGGGACATTGGTCATCCTGCCGTTCAAAAACTAGAACATATATATCTTTTATACTAATGGACATACACATGTCATAATCTTATCCACCGATCTGACATTTATTAAATATAGGATCGACGGATAAGATTGTATCACGTGTTCCTATTTAGTCTTCCGTTAGAGTGAAGGGTATAAATGTTCTAGTTTTTTGATGGCAGAGGCACCAATGTCCCAAAAATATGACGGAGGGTATTTACATAACACTTAAGATAGTTTGAGGGTATATTTGTCCTTTTTCCCTAAAAAAGAAGTCAACAGATATTTTTGATTCTAAGATATTTGAAGTTCCAACTTTTATCTTAATTTTAAATTATAATTTAAAATTAAACTCAATTTGAAGCTCAATTAGTGCAAATTTATTATTTTTTTCTAGCAGTGGCGGGTTGATGGTATATTAAATAAACCTTTAACGAATAGCAAAATTAAATATTGTAAATTGGCATAATATAAATAAATATATTTAAATTTAATTTTAGATGACAAGAAAATACTTCATTTTTGAGAGTCTATATTTAGACACTTTAATTTAGTCTTAATTAGCAACTAAATTATGTGTTTCATAGACACTTGATGGTGGCATGACACATTAATTTTGAAGGTATTTAGATGATCATTTTGTAAGTTAAATATTTAATTGACACAATAATAATGAAGTAAACTGTCTAGACGTACAATTTTAAAGTTAGAATGTTCACTTGTCTATTTGAGTGATTATCTATGTATCATGCCTTTTTAGTTGTGTGAAGTTTCAAAATACATTTAAAGTATATGAGTTTTTCGAGTTTACTCTTCTTCTTCTTTTTTCTTCGTTTCTTTTTAGATTTCCCTCCCTCTATCTTCTTCCTTCTTTCTTTCTCCCTTCCTCCATCTTCTTCTTCTTTATTTATCGTCGTCATTGTTGTTACCGTCTTCTTTGCTGACACTGCTTATTCTTTTTGTGGCGTTTTTCTTCTTTTTATTATTATTTTGATGGTCTATTTACTTTGATTTTGAGAATTTTCAAAAAAAGTATTCAAAGTTAAAAGAAATTTTACAGAAAATCAAGCAGATATTATAACTGCTGCAACAATTGCGAACTGGTAATTGCTACCAGAGGCGAATTCAGGATTTCAAAAAGACGGGTGCATCATTGTTAGGGGTAACTCTGCCCTTTAAGAAAAAGGCAATCATTTTAGGCTCACAAATTTGAGGGCCTCATTTAATTTAGCAATAATAGATTATAGGTTTTTCATAAGAAAACTATTAAATACGATTTTCGGGAAAAAATTATTAGAAGTTTGATAAATCTCGAGTATTATGTCACAAGAAAAATTAAATGCATTTTTATATGAATTATTGATTGAAAAAGAATTATTAAAAGAAACCAAAAAAATATATGCAATTTCGCATCTCAAGAAATTTAAAAAGTACACTTTATAAGAAGAAAATGAAATTTTTTCAAAAAAATAACAAACAGTGGTGCTTTTTAATTGATTTTAAAAAGAGGTCCTCTCTAGGAATCAAACCCTCAACCTCACAATCAAAACCAACCGTTGAACCAGTGAGCCATCCAATCATTTGTGATCATGGGTTCCTTTATTTAATATTTACGATATTTTAAAAATATACAAATAATATATCGAGTTTTGTCGGATGACCACGGGTTCGAGTGACCCATTTTTTACCCTTAAATTTGCCCCTGATTGCTACATAGTTGTTGTAACATCTATCACAATTGTTACAACAATTTCACCAACTGTTTAATTTGTTGCAGCAACTTCAATTATTGTTTGAATTGTTGTAACAACTTCTACATAGTTGTTACAGTAATTTCAATATTTATTTAATTTTTTGATAGAAAATAAGGTGTTGGTGAAAGAAATAAAGGTTGTAGTAGAGGAGATGGCTGGTGGTGACAACGGAAGAAAATGGTATGGTTATTATGGCGGTGATGATGTTGAGAAACTCCATTAATGGGAGTGAGAATGAGAGAAGAGGAAAAATGTGTGGGAATGAAAACTGATCAATTCATTCATTCAAACGTGTTTATCCATACATATATACAAGTATTGTTAAGGCATCACAACCATTGCCTAACGACTAGAAGATTCCTAGCTAACTAACTTTATAACCGTCTAACTAACAAATTGCATACGTGTATAATTAATTAGTTACAAGTCCTCAACACTCCCCCTTAAGCTGAGAATTGGAAAATACATTTTTAATTCTAAGCTTGTCAATCAGTGCTTCATGTTGAGGTTTACGTAGCCCTTTGGCGAGTAGGTCTGCTTGTTGTTCATTAGTTCCTATGTGTTGTGACTGAATAAGTCCTTCCAAGATCTTTTCTCTTACAAAGTGACAGTCTATGTCAAAGTGCTTGCTTTGCCAGGAGGAAGGGGAACAATGGACCAAGTACAATTATCCTCAAGCTAAGTGCAATGATCTCAGCCTTCATGGCATCAACCCAATGAGAGTCTTGGCAGGTCCAAGTAGGAATTAGGTTCAGTTAAGGCAGAATAAGTAGCAAGAGGAGCTCTGTAGCCTAGAGTAGGAGACATATTGAGATATATGATATAGACAGGTTTTTTTTGGCACTAGGAGTGACATAGGAATCTAGCCAAACAGGAGGCTTAGAGTGCCTGGTGGGTCTTCTAGGTGCAATGCCTGACACTGGTTCAACAACTAGACTTGGTTCAGGTGTGAAAAGAGGACGAATAGAAGACTCAAAGTCACTAGGAGAAGACTCAGGAACACAACTGGTCATATCAGGAAGAGAGGTATCAGAAAAAGTATGGAAATTAGGGAACAAGAGAAGACTTAAAGATCCCTGAATGGAAACACCTCTTCCTTGAATACAATATCTTTGCTGACAAAAAAGGTTTCGAGACTCGAGTCATATAAAATATAGCCTTTCTGAGAGGAAGAATAACCCATATGGACAACAAGAACAACTCTAGGAGCAAACTTATCAAGGTGTCTTGGATCAGTGGCATAACATAGAGACCCAAACACCCTGAGGTGCTGAAGATAAGGAGTGTGACCAAAGAACCTTTCAAAAGGAGACTTGCCTTGCAACACTACTGTAGGAAGTCTATTCAAAATATAGTTTGTTGTGGAGACACAGAAACCCCAAAACTTTTAAGGAATACATGCCTGAACCTTAAAGCTCTAGCCATATCAAGAATTGACATATGCTTCCTCTCAACCACTTCATTTTGTTGAGGGGAGTAGACACAAGAGCTTTGATGTAAGATACAACATTTCTTGAACAAATCAGCCACTTGAGAGTTAATAAATTCAGTCCTATTGTCTGATCTCACACACTTTATAGCTATACCAAACTGAGTTTTTATCATACACACAAAATCTTTCAAGATAACAACAGAGTCAGACTTAGTATGCATCAAGAAAATCCAGGTATATCTGGACAGAACATCCACCAGAGTTAGGAAATATCTATTTACATCATGATTAAAAACTCTATAAGGTCCTCAAATATCATGAACAATGTCAAATATAAAAGTAGAAGTAGACAGACTATGAGGAAATAGTAATCTTGATTGTTTAGCAATTGGACAGACAACATAACTGTGATCTTTCAATGAAATATTATTTATACACTTTATTCTACTGAGAACCTTAAGAGGGGTATGCCCAAGTCTCTTATGCCAAAGGCTAGTAGAGCATACAACTGTAGACAAAGATGAAGTAAAACTAGTAGGACTATGGCAATTAGTAAGACTACTACTAGTTCTATTACATGAGGATGGAACTGTAAAGCCAGTAGGAAAATGTTTTGATGTGATATCTGAGTGAAGAAAATATAAGCCTTGAGCTTCTTTACCAATCCCCAGTACCTTCCCATTGAAGAAATCCAATAATACACTTCTCAGGAAAATATAATACAACACATTTGAGCTATTTTGTCAACTGTGAAACTGACAGGAGGTTGTATTTGAACTCTGGTATAAACAGAACATCATGCACTATTTTATCTTTGAGAACTAGTGAGTCACCAATATGACTAATTGGAACTTGACCACCAGTATGTAGGTTTACTTTCTTGTTATTCTTATCCCCAATTTCTGTACACTGAGTCATTAGACCTATATTGTGAACCGTGTGATTTGATGCACCGGTATCAATAATCCAATTGCAATTAACCATCTCAGACATAAGGGTAGTAAGAGTATCTGATGTGTTAGCAGTAGTAATATTAGCCACAGTATCGACCTCATTGCCCTTGCTAAGCATCTGAAGGATTTGAGAGTAGTGCTCAGGAGTAAACAGTGATAAGCCTTGTGCACCTGTTGAAGAAGTAATGTTTGATGAACCATATGACATGGAATTATGATTTGTAGAAGAATCAGAGGAACCAATATCTTTCCACCAGCAGCAGCAATGTTAGCATGAGAGGATGATGCTCCTCATTTCCTCTTGGGGTAACCATGTAGCTTGTAGCAGGACTCTCTAGTATGACCTTTGAAGTGGCAGAAATCACAATAAACAAGAGACTTCCCATTAGATTGACCAGGCCTACCATCACCATACCCTGAAACCACCATTATGCCCATTACCAGAAGAGGAAACATGAATTCCTCTTGCTCCTTAAGAATGACCTTTGCTGCTATCAATATAAAAAGACATCCTATTGCTCATAAGAGTAGTGTCTGAGAGTGTGTCATTGGAGGAAGAAGAACTGCCTCTAGTACCATTCAGCCTTTGGCTCTCAACATTTGTTATTATAGCATAGGCCTGATTGACATTAGGCACATCAACTGTCATCAAAACCTGAGACTTAGCATGAACATACGACTCATTCTACCTCATCAAAAATTTCTACAACTTCTGAAACTGAAAGTGTTCAATATATTGTTTGGACTCAGGACGAGCACAAGATGAAGGAGGCATGAGGTTTCAAATTCATCCCAAACCTCTCTCAAATTAGATAAATAATTGGCCCTGAGATAATGTAACTATCTCTTTGTGGAGATAAAAAGCTCTAGAGGCATTGACTTTATCAAGCCTTTCAGGAAAGTCTCCCAAAACACTATGAGCATCAAATCCATAGATTACAGTGCTAACTAGATCCTTAGACACAGTATTCATGATCCAACCTAGGATAATAACATTGCATCTTTACCATAGATCATGCATGGAAGCAGGATACCTATCCTTTCTACAGGTTCCTAACAGAAAACCTAGCTTGTTCTTACCAAGTAAAACAAGTTTCAAGGATTTTCTCCATAAAGAATAGTTCCTAGAAGTTGAATGGAAACAAGAACAAAACCTTGAGTGTCTGATGGATGAATGTAGATGGGATGATTGTGATCTACTGATTGAACTTCAGTTGGTGGAACTCCACTGGATTCTGTGATGTCAGTCACGATTAATCAGAAGCTTGAGATCCAAAACAAAATCCAGAAGCAAAACGAGATCCACACATCAACAAATAAGAGGAAGCGAGAAGCGAGAATAATGGTTATCGAAATGATCTACACACAAGAGAAATTCCCTGTGCTCTGATACAATGTTGAGAAACTCTATTAATAGGAATGCAAAGGAGAATGAGAGAAGAGGAAAAATGTGTGGGAATGAAAACTGGTCAATTCATTCATTCAATCTGTGAATCACGTGTTTATCCATATATATATATATATATATATATATATACAAGTGTTGTTAAGGCATCACTGCCATTGCCTAACAACTAGAAGATTCCTAGCTAACTAACTTTATCACAGTCTAACTAACAAATTGCCTACGTGTATAATTAATTAGTTACAAATCCTCAACAGATGAAAGAGGAGTGATGGAATGTACGCGTCTACTAGTGATCATAAGACCAGGTCCTTTGATACAGTTAAAGTGCAGAAAGTAAATAACTGGAAGTAAAATAGACACACAAAATTTTACGTGGAAACCTCTTTGCTCAAGGGAGTAAAACCACGACTTGTCGCACATGATTTTCAACTGTTTTCACTAATCTCCAAGCAAAAGTGAATAGATATTTCAACTACACCAATGGGACTAAACTCTTAATCTCACACTAAGTAATACACCTATTACTTACTAAGCCAAAGCAATGCATTCATTGCCCACTATATTAACTATCACTAATTAATATAGACTTCAAACAATAAGACACAAAGTTAACTCTAACAATGTTCTTACAATGACTCACACACAAGTTTAAAATGTTTCTTATAAGAGTGAAATGAATCCTACAAGTTTAGCACATTACAAACATTCAAAAGACAACAGCACACACATTTAACACTTCTTCAGTTGATCAGGTCCCTTGCTGTTTTTTGTATTTTGAAGCTTGGTTTCTTCTCTGTTTGAATGAATGAATCATCAAGTTGTTTGTCTCTTGATTATATCAATCAAGAAGAACTGCCGACCACTGGATAAACAACCTCGTCCATTTCTATTGGTGAAGACAGCTTTCCAACTGTATTGTACCTAGACCAGAACACTGTGCGACCGGATCCCTGCATTTGTGAGAGTCATCAAAACAACTGAAATACATAAGGAGGAAGAGATGAAGTTGAAAAAGATAAAAACGCATCGATGTTAGTGATGGAAGAGGAGATGACGGTTATGGCGATGACGACAGTAGAAGGGTAGGAATGACGATGACGATAGAGGGGTGGTGGTGGATACGGGAGAGTAGAGTCTTTGTGTAAATAATAAAACTTATCACTTCATTCAATAGTTAAAACTAAGACTTGTATCACTTTTCCCCAGTTTCTGGGAGAGAAGAATTTCAAACAGAGAATTGGAGCAGTAAAAGTAGAAGAAGGAGAAGAAATTAGCCATGAAATTGCTACAATTGCATTGCGTAGAGCTGTACATTTCTTCTCAGCTTTACAGGCTACTGATGGACATTGGCCTGCTGAAAATGCCGGTCCTCTCTTCTTTCTTCCACCTCTCGTAAGTTTTTTTCATTTGTATTTGTAAAATTCTTTTCATAAATTGGATGTGCTAAAACCAAAACCGTTTCAAGGTTATGTGTATGCATATGACTGGGAATCTTAATACTGTATTTCCAGCTGAACATCGGAAGGAAATTCTTCGGTATATATACTGTCACCAGGTATATGACGTAATGTCACAATGAATATACTAGTGCAAATAAAAGCTCTGAATTACTGATGGCATTCTGTTTTATTCAGAATGAAGATGGTGGATGGGGTTTGCACATAGAAGGTCACAGTACTATGTTCTGTTCAGCTCTAAGTTACATATGCATGAGGATCCTTGGAGAAGGACCAGATGGTGGCAAAAACAATGCCTGTGCTAGAGCAAGGGAATGGATTCTTGATCATGGGAGTGTCACTGCAATTCCTTCATGGGGGAAAACTTGGCTCTCGGTATGATTAGTTACCTTAATAACTTTTTAGAAGACTGTATATTATAGTAGGATTTAAGTTGTATACACTGGTAGTGTACACAATAATTACACTATCAGTATGTATTAATCTGTTGGAGCAGGTGTTATGGTCCATCGTAATTCCCACATCGGTACTACAAGGTGATGATGCAGGATTTATATAGCCTTGAACTCTCCGGCACTAAGGTTGTAACGGTGGTATAAGAGCCAATCACCACCCTCCGTGTCCGCTGTGCCGTAAATGGCAACAGCGGTGCAACAGTGTTTGACCGGATCGTGGTGTTTATTATGGTCCTTTGGAAGTCCCAACCTCCCACCTCAATAGTGAAATAGTGGATTCAACCTTTAGGTTCTTATCATTGCACTTATTGTGGATGGTTAGTGGATTCAACCTTTAGGTTCTTATCACTGCACTTATTGTGGACAGTTAGTTGTGATCATTTAGGTGACCTGATTTTGCAAAAGCTATTTCTTACCTTTAGTAGTATAAGAGAAACTCGTTAAATTATTGCCATAATACATAAATATGCCCTCTAACTTGGCCTTCTTGTTGCTCATAATTTAACGAATTTCTCTTAAACTACTAAAGATTTAGTGCCTTCTTGTTGCTGATAAATCTTCCTTCTTGTCATTCAGATTCTTGGAGCTTTTGAGTGGTTAGGAACCAATCCAATGCCCCCGGAGTTTTGGATTCTTCCATCTTTTCTTCCTATGAATCCAGGTTGATCAATATTTGTTATTGCTTACACATACACATCCTAAAATTCTCAGTTCATTTTATTGTAGATATTAGTTTTAAGGATTTGCTATGCAATGTTTTCTGGTTGATGTCGTTCTCTATTGGTGTCCATATATTGATCTACCAAGTATTTTGACTCTTAATCTAAATGCAGCAAAAATGTGGTGTTACTGTCGAATGGTTTACATGCCAATGTCTTATCTCTATGGGAAGAGATTTGTTGGTCCAATCACACCTCTCATTTTGCAATTGAGGGTTGAGTTATATAGTCAACCATACGATCAAATTAACTGGAAAAGAGTACGCCATTTATGTGCAAAGGTATGACTATCAAGGGTCGTTTGATTATTGAGATTAGAAATAAATCTCAACATAATATTCAATATTATTTATCCCTCTATAAATTTGTCTACGGACCAAATGAGTCCTCGGTGTTCAAGTTAGTATAGATATCATACTATTTTGTACAAATGCTCAAACACAAACTTGTTGCGCTAGGAGGATCTCTATTACCCTCATCCATGGGTTCAAGATTTGATGTGGGACAGTCTCAACATATGTACCGAGACTCTATTGACTCGTTGGCCTTTCAACAAGCTGAGAAATAAAGCTCTTGCAGTTACCATGAAACATATACATTATGAAGACGAGAATAGCCGATACATCACCATTGGATGTATTAATAAAGTATGACAACTTATTCATTTTGGACAAATTACAAAATACCTGCATTTTCTTAACGACTTCAATCCTCTGACACTTCTGTAACACATGGATGGTGTAGGTATTGTGTATGCTTGCTTGTTGGGTTGAGGATCCAAATGGCAGTTATTTCAAAAAACATCTTGCTCGGATTCCAGATTATTTATGGGTAGCTGAAGATGGAATGAAAATGCAGGTTGGTATATATGAATTATCTTTTGTAATTAAGGAAATCATACTATTTCACAAACCACAATGAGTTAAGAAATAGCATCTGGTTTACACTTAAACACGCGTTTGTAAAATAAAAAATTAGCCCCTTTTCCTATTCTGAAATGATGCAAACAATTCTTACTGAAATAGGTGAGTATTTGTTGTTGAATTGCAGAGTTTCGGTAGTCAAGCATGGGATACTAGTTTTACTATTCAAGCATTATTGGCCTGCGAGATGAATGATGAGATATTAGATACTCTGAGAAAAGGACATGACTTCATAAAAACATCGCAGGTTGGATGTTTAAATCATGAGCATAACAACTCTTTCAAAATGTGGACCTTATTAATGTAAGTGACTTTGTTGCTAGGTGAAGGACAATCCTTCTGGTGATTTTAAAGGGATGTATCGGCATATCTCAAAAGGATCGTGGACTTTTTCAGATCAAGATCATGGATGGCAAGTATCTGATTCCACTGCCGAAGCATTAAAGGTAACTATCTATTCAATAAAATAAGATTCCAACTTCTTGTAATTACTGAAAAGTAGCAAGATGATAATGCTAGTAGATTGCCTGATATCTTCTTAATTTTGTTTCTCTAGTGCTGCCTTTTCTTCTCTACAATGCCTTCAGATTTAGTTGGTGAGGCAATCGAACCTGCACGACTGTATGACTCAGTGGATGTTATTCTTACCTTCCAGGTAAAAACTGATTAATGTGTCCTAAAATCACTAGTTATTCAATCTGAAGTTGTCTGCTGCTTGTACGAAAATTCCAAGAGAAACCTATATCTTACCTCGAGTAGTCCGATACATGGCTACCTATGTTACAGATTCATATTTTCTGAATTTAGTCACTCATCATTTGGCACATTTCTAGCAATATTGAGATCCATTTAAATAAAATTGCAGAGCAAAAATGGGGGTTTAGCAGCTTGGGAGCCTGCAGTGGCCTCACAGTATTTGGAGGTAAGTAAAATAATTGTTTTAGTTTGAGATTCACAATATAGGAATTTTATCTATCTGCTTCATTTCAAGATTGTTAACAGCATTCAACTTCTTCTATAGTCATCCAGAACCTGAATATGTAACTTTCTTGTTTTATATTCACTGACAGTTGCTCAATCCTACTGAACTTTTTGCGGACATTGTCATTGAGCATGAGTAAGATTCTGTCAAAACTCTATTTATTGACACTATAATACAATCCCTTACCAAGTAGGAGACTATAAACTATTCCTATTCTAACAACAACTTCACACTGATTACATGTCAATCTAGGTATGTTGAGTGCACTGGCGCGTCAATTCAAACACTAGTTCTGTTTAAAAAGCTATACCCTGGACACCAGACCACAGAGATTGACAATTTCATTGATAATGCTGTTAAATATCTTGACGATGTACAGAAGCCTGATGGTTCATGGTATATGATATTTTTCTTGCGAGTCCTTGAACTTTCTGCTCTGTCGATACATATGACACGATTATCATGTCAATAGGTATGGTTCCTGGGGTGTGTGCTTTACATATGCTTCCTGGTTTGCTCTTGGAGGGCTTGCTGCAGCAGGCAAGAATTACAGCAACTCTGCGGCTGTTCGAAAAGGTGTTGAATTTCTGTTACGAAGACAAAGGTCTGATGGTGGTTGGGGAGAAAGCTATCATTCTTGTCCTGACAAGGTAATGTAAAAGCACAAAAGCTACATAAAACAACAATAACTACACCTACGTCTCAATTTGTGCATTGTTAAGGTCAATTATATGCTATGTTTCTGAGAATGTCACTTGGTGCACATTGGATCCTCCAAAAGTTGTGCATTTTTGGAAGATCTGCAACAACATTTTTGGAGAGTCCATGCAACATAGTAGGTGATATGAACTCTGCACATGCATCATACTCCATTTGGAACCGTTTCATTCCAATACTGAATATTTTAAGTCTTAAGTTTTCTATTGACATGCATTTTTACCCTTAAAGAATAGGATGAAGTATAAAGATACCGGGAAAAGATAACTGTGACTTAGCTTTGTATTTGATCAAATATGTATATAGAGAGCTTGAAACAGAACACTCAAATCTTGTACAAACTGCATGGGCATTGATGGGATTGATTCACTCTCGCCAGGTTAATTCCTTGTTACTATTAGTAAAAGCATAATACATAAACATCACTCAAACTTGCTCTCAACTAACAATTAAGCACTACAACTTTGAGAGTGCACATCTAGGCACTTCAACTCGTTTTCACTGTGTTAGTTGAACACTTCAACTTACAAAATGATCATCTAGACACCTTCAAAATTTATGTGCCACGAGACACAATGAAGGCGAGTTGGAGTGTTTAGTTTCCAGTTGAGACCAAGTTGAGGTGTCTAGATGTGACCTTTCAAAGTTGGAGTGTTTACTTGTCGGTTGAAGCCAAGTTTGAAGGTTTGTTTATGTATGATGCCATTAGTAAATGCTGTAATTTATAACAAAATCAGAGTATAACTTTTCTTTATAAGAGTTCTTTACCAACTTTTCTTTGGACAGGTTGATAGAGATCCAAGACCCCTCCACCGTGCGGCAAGGCTTTTGATTAATTCTCAAATGGAAGATGGTGACTTCCCACAACAGGTAATTACTCTGTAAATTACAAGTTAAACAAAGGAGAAGATTCTTTGACCGTTAAAAGAACAAGCTGTTACTGGAACGAAATTAACTGTAGTTAAACAAAGCGAATATAGATGATTCATATAGTCGACTTTAAACAATCTGGTCATATTTGAATGATATTTGATTAATGGAAAAAAAGTTCAAATATGCCATTAAACTTTCAGTAAAGAGTGACACAAATGTGGACTGTTGTCACGGTGATGAAATAAATAGCCCAACTATTAACATATGGCATGACTGAGCCATTTCTGAAAGTCCAATGACATGTTTGAACTTCTTTCCTTGATTAGTTAATATAAAGAAACAATCCCTTTCAAACTGGCAAAACAATTTCTCAAAGAACAGAGATTGCTAAAACCAGTTTTATCAAAATATTGTACTTATTTGACTTCATAAATATGTGCAGGAAATAACTGGAGTTGTCATGAAGAATTGCATGTTGCACTATGCAGCATATAGAAATATATTTCCATTGTGGGGTTTGGCTGAATACCGCAAAAATGTCCAAGTACCATTAGAACACAACTAAATGTAAATTATATTATGTCTGAAGAAATAAATAATGTAGTTTATTGTTTCTTGTGTTAATGTAAGTTATGTAACAGTGTCCAAAATCATTGCCTAAGCTGTTGTTAAATATTTGGCATATATGCAATCAAGGATATCCTATTTTAAATATTTAGCTTAATTCTATCCCATTTTATAGTTATAAATTCAATTCCCAAATTTTTGAGCTAAGATTAATAATTTTCGTTGAAAATGGCGAAAGCAAAAGTGACGATGGAGGTTGGGAGCGACGGCGTTGCGGTAATTACATTCGTCAATCCGCCGGTGAATGCTCTTGCTATTCAAAGTAAGCTTAAGATTCATCGAAAAGGAATTTTGATTTGTTTTGTTGAAGCGGAATTTTGATTTTGAGTTTTAATTTGGTTGTAGTTTTCGCTGGGTTAAAGGAGAAATGGAATGAGGCAGCTCATGAGAAATGATGTCAAAGCTATTGTTCTCACTGGTAAAGCTCTTGATCTTCCTTTATTCTTCTTCTATTTTGGTTTATTTCTTCGTCTTATTGTTTTCTAAATAATAATAATAATTAAGAATTCTTATTTTGATCTGTTTGATTTTGGATAGGATTTGGTGCTATCAGTAAATAGTGATCGATTTAGGAATTTGGTTAAACTTTCTGAATTGCGATTTGCAGAGTTGATGTTTCTATGAATTTTTTTGTTATGATTGCTTGTGTGGGTGTCAAATGGGCGGATTGAATTGAAATTGGAGATATTAAAAAGGAAAATTGTATATAATGACAAACTATTAATTCAAATTAAATACTATAATCACAATTTGATTTAATTGTGCCCCGTAACAAACTATTGCCAGTTGCCTCTCTCCCTAAAACTATCGCTCGCCACTCTCCCTCTCTCGCTCGCCAGTCTCTCCCTCGCCTCTCTTGCTTTATACAAACAAAAATGTATAAATTGTGTTTCTGTTTGTATAAAGCGAGAGAAAATTATATATACACATGCGAATACATATATCTTCGTCCTATACACTTATAATTATACAATACAAATATTCCCCTGTCTAGTTCTCTTTTGTCTTTCTCTCTTTCTCGCTTTATACAAAATACAATGTATAATTTATGTTTGTATAAAGCGAGAGAGAGAGAAATTTGATATACAAACGTTTTATTTCGATTCAATTGTATACAAATTCAAATTTTATGCAGATATATAAACACATAAAATTGAATTAAGAGGCTGCCAACGATTTATACAAACGAGAGGCTGACAACAATTTATACAAATGGTCTGCCAGCGAAATTATACAAGTCTGAAGAGGAGCCAGCGAATTATACAATTTGATACTCCATAGCAAAAATAAAGTTTGTTATGGAGCGCAACTATACAAACTATAGTTATAACATACAAATTTGATTTTTATATTTGCTATATGTGAAAGTTGTTCATATTAAAATGAGTTGAAATAGAAATCGGGTTGGGTCTTGACCCGCCCAAGTTTACTTTGGGCTCAAATTGGTTGGGTTCAAATGGGCGAAAAAACGGGTTGGGTCTTGACCTGCCCAATTTGACCCTATTAATCTCAATAATGTTAACATAATGATATTTAATTTTTATAATCACAATTCGAATTTCAACTCAAGATTTTTTTTTAAAAAAAGAAACAAATGGATAGATAAATCCTAAAAGATGTTAAATAGCTAATAATTCATACCTTTAATATAGGGACATATCTTGTAAATAGTTTTAAAATTGGTTGAAATTAGGGATTGAATTGGGTTCAATTGAGGATTCTCTTAAAATGGGTTAGGCCTGAATGGGTTGAGATTGAACCAAATTCAAATTATCTCGAGCCCAGTCCTTAAAATTCTGGGCTGGTTATCTATGTTTGGGTTCATTTTTGACACCCCTAATTGCTAGTAACTGGTTTTTTTTGTTTATATGATTTTTTTGTTTGATCTTGGATGGAATTTAGTATCAGTAAGTAGTGATTAATTTAGGAGTTCAGTTAAGCTTTCTGAATTGCGCTTTGCAGAGCTGATGTATGGATGAATTTCAGTTATGATTGCTATTAACTGTCTTTTTTTTCCTCAAAAAGAAATTTTTGTTTGAGCTGTTTGATTTTGGATAGAATTTAATATCAGTAAATAGCGATTAATTTAGGAATTTAGTTAAACATTTTGAATTACAAATTGCGAAGCTGATGTTTCAATGAATTTCAGTTACGATTGGTAGTAACTTTTTTTTTTTGATAAAAAAGATAAATTCTTTATTTGATCTGTTTGATTTTTGTTTGAATTTAGTATCAGTAAATAGTGATTAATTTAGGAATTTAGCTCAACTTTATGGATTACACATTAGAATTTGAAGTTGATGTTTCATTGAATTTCAGTTATGATTGCTAGTAACTGTTTTTATTGATAAAAAAAAAAACTTTGTTTGAGCTGTTTGATTTTGAGTAGAATTTAGTATCAGTAAATAGTAATTAATTTAGGAATTTAGTTAAACAATTGAATTATGAATTGCGAAGCTGATGTTTTGATGAATTTCAGTTATGATAAAAAATTCTTTATTTGATATGTTTGATTTTGGTTTGAATTTAGTATCAGTAATAGTGATTAAATTAAGAATTTAGTTAAACTTTATGAATCACGCATTATGCATTATTGTGATGTAAGTGATGTAACAATATCTTTATTTAGTTAAACTTTATGAATCACGCATTATGAATTTCAGTTATGATAAAAAATTATTTTTTTGATATGTTTGATTTTGGTTTGAATTCAGTATCAGTAAATAGTGATTAAATTAAGAATTTAGTTAAACTTTATGAATCACGCATTATGCATTATGAATCACGCATTATGAATTTAGAATGCAATTTGG
Organism: Solanum stenotomum; assembly: GCF_019186545.1. Classification (NCBI taxonomy): domain Eukaryota; kingdom Viridiplantae; phylum Streptophyta; class Magnoliopsida; order Solanales; family Solanaceae; genus Solanum; species Solanum stenotomum. The sequence goes on from NC_064285.1 coordinate 63,298,066, forward strand.
TCCTTAAGAAATAATATAGCTTATGTAGGTGATGTAACAATATCTGAAATTATTAGAATTCTCTCCGGAAAGTGATCTGTATTTCTATTATTCTCTCCAGATAATCACTTGTCTCAAAAGAAAAAGAATTCAAAGCATGATTAATAGAAAAAAAGAAGGAAAAAATCATTGGGATATGAAACAAATGAGCAACAAATAGTAATAAATTCTGAAGGACAAAGAAAATATGTGATTCTTAAATAATATTATTAATAAGGAGAAACAGAGAGGAGGTTAGCCCCCTGCCTTCTCACACATGAAGAGTGACAACACCCGATCATATCCTCAGTAAGTTGAAGTTGTACTATGTTTTAATAGTCACTTTTTTGTTGACACATCCACACACCTCCTTTTCATAAGGTCCTAACTATTTAGTCTTGCGGCCCTCATCTTATCTGGCATGGAAGTCACTCCCATCTTGTAAACTACAATAAGTCTTTATTTATAGCATGCAATTTTGTGCAAAAATTGAAAAGATTATAACCGCAATGAAAGATGTGAAATTTCCCTAAAATTGAGGCACTTTTTTAATGTTTACTCAATGCTTGCATTTCATTACTGCAGTCTACAGCCATGGCTAGCAGAAAGTTTGTGGTAGGCACAGTTCTCAAAATTCAAATTTAAAATAGTTTGGGATTGAGGCATAGTTATAATTATAATTTGTGGTGGTGCACACTCTTTATGTCACATCAGCATTTAAGGTGTATTTATTTCATTTTAAAATATATTTTTTTTTGGGGAGGGGGGAGGATAATAGGACCCTACTTAAAATTTAGGTGTGTTGTTGAGATTTTTGGTATAGTTCAAGTGATACTTAAGCCTTATTACAATAATTTATATAAAAGTGTTTGACTATGTGTGGAGTTTAAAAAATTAAAAAAACTTTTAAAATTCATGATCTAAAATAAGTCATACATATGTGTTGGGTGTAAATAATCTCACAAATAGATTCACATACACCTTGTATATGAGTCATGTTATAATGTTGAATAACAAGCCTTTAAAGGTTAAATTGATAGTTTGAAGTTAAATTATTACTTAATATATTAACGGAATAAGGCCTAAAATACCATCGAACTATTGGAAATAGTACAAAACTACCCTCCATCCACTTATTGACTCTCAAAATACCCTTGTCATCCACCTATTGGCTCCCAAATACCTTTGTCATCCACATTTAGGTCCAATATTGATCACTATTATAGCGAATTGTAATTTAAATAATTCAATTAAACTTTTTTAAATACGTGCTGAGTGGTGACCATCTATTGTTTACAATTTAATAACTTAAATTAATTTACAAACCCACCCATTTCTAATTATACTCAACCCAAATTAACTACACTCGACACAAATGAACTACACCCAATTCAAATTAACTATACCGACCCTAAATTACATTTACCTGCTGGTTAAAACAAATACACATTTCATTCCCAACGTTTCACTTCCTCTTCCAACCTCTTTCCTAAATATATTAGCCTACAATATGGAAAAACACTACCTAAATACACTCATATATCACCTTCGCTAAACATTCATCTGACTGATAGTGCCTTACTAAAACAAGCATAACTTTTTACTCCGAACTCGAAATGGAGAAAACTTAATGGCTTTGGAAAAAGGACCTAAAGACCTTTAATTTAATAGGTTATGTGCTATCTAATTCATTATATGCTGAGAGATATAATTGTTTGAAGTTGACCTAAAACTTAAAAGCTGATAGGTGACTTGTATGGACCTCTAAACAGACCGTACAAGCCATCGTGTGCCGTCTAGGGTCCCGTCCAGGTGACCCCCACCTTGGCAGCCTTTGGACGGTTGGCCACCTTGCCAAAAACGGGTCGTGGACCCCTAAACGGACCGCTTAGGGTTCCGTGAAGGGTCCATGGTCCATTTTGGTTTGTGGACTTGCTTGTTAGCCCTCTTTAGATCTTCTCAAAGTTCGAGGTATTACACAAATGATTCAAATCTTAAGAGTAGAGTTGCAAGGTATTATAGAATGATTCAGATCTTAGCTTAGAAATTTCAGAGTGTTACATTCGCGAAGGTCGCGATTGCGAAGGTTAGGTCACCTGTCCCTCACGAAAGCGATCAACCTCTCACGATCACAAGGCACACCAGGTACCAAAAAACCAACCAACACAATTACACAATAATCAGCAAAATGACCCTCAGGATTCGTTTAGAGTTTCGTAGACACAAACCACATGTGAAAATCGACTACACTTGACATTCTGAATTTAATGGAATCGTCAAAACATGAATTCGAGGTCTCCTTGATCTGACATCCATGAAAGTCACAAGAAACTAACACAATACCTAAAAAGGCTAATTAAGCTCGAAACCTCCAAAAAATCAACCAAGACCATACCTAGACCTAAAATGTCAAAAATAACCTTGTTAGCCGAAGTAGACACGTTAATAATCTCGTCCCCACCTAGGGTTGTTTGCATTTATTAATAACTAGAAATTAGTAATATATATATATATATATATATTTCTATCATATAGAAACATGAAGAACATGACGACGACCAAAAAAAAAAAAGCATGACGACCACAGCATAGTTTGATGGTACATTGTGTAGCCAAAGTTGGACATAGGTCTATTTTTGTTATTTAGAACAAAACCAAGGCTATTTTCGTATTTTCCACATGTTCTTTCTTCAATTACTCTGTTTCTCGATGATTCTCCACTTTTCTTTAACTCTCCCTTTCAGTGTCTCCTACTTCGATCTCCAAACCAAATGATTTGATTAGCTTTCAAAATTCAGGAGAAGTTTCTCAAATAGCTTATCAACCATACTTTGAAACACCCACTCGAATTAATCAGCAAAATTTTCATCCCTGTATCGAAGATTCAAGTTTTCTTTACTAGGTGGTACATACATTCGACTTGTAAAATCCATTTTCTCTTTTATTACTCTCTGAAGAATGGAACGATCTTAGTAGAAAGTTAAAGAGAAAAAGACAAATAGTTCTGGAAGAATGCTTTTTCATCTTCTTCTCAGGTGGGTATCGCCATTTAGGTACTCTTTTATTTTATTTTATTATTTCTTAGCCAAAACTTCATTCAGCTCTCTTCATGATGAATGAGATATGCTTCTATCAAGTTATTACTAATATTTTTTAGTGAAAGTCTGCTGCAATTTAAGTCTCAGGGATGAAATTTTTTTCCACTTAAAGTTGATATATTCCACTGGTAATGCGCAAAATCTTTGCTCCTTAGTTTTCTGCTTTAGTAAATCTCATTCAAATAGTTCTACAACTTTGAAGATGTGTAGGGAGTTTATGGACAAGAAGATCCAGATTTTCTCAAGTAACCAACGCCACTCGCGTTAGAGGTAATTAACTTTGGCTAGACCCCTTTCTGTAATTATTTCTTTGTGTGCATTTTTCTGAAATAGTAAGATGCTATTTCATAAAGGAGAAGTAATCTTCGTTAGAAGAAAGATGCTAGCTCGATTAACTTCAGAGCATTCTGTGCTTATTTTTATTTAAGCAACAAAAAATCTGAATTTTGGTTCAACATATTGTTCAACTGCCTCAATTGTTTCATTTGGCCAAGTTTGAGATCTACTGATTTGACAAATTTCTGATCTGCATACTACAAGTCCAACAAACTGTTGCAGTTGAACATACATTTTAAATTAAAGATGTGTATAATATATCAAAATACTATCTTAATCTTGACGTATTAAACATGTTAGGTAGAATGTTAAAATTAGAGAGTTATCCTATGTAGAAAGAAAGATACATTCTCTTTTAATTAGAGCAAAAACAATGACAATAAGACACTAAAAAAATTGAAATAGAGGACTAACTATTTGTCGTTTTCTTCATTTAGTTTCAGTTAAGCTAGATATTTTTGTTGCATGGTGATTAACATTGTTTTTGTTTCATTGAATTGGAGTTTGTTCCACTATACCTATCTGAAATGGCTCCATAGAAGTACATAGGACCACTCAACATTGGTTTTCAACTGTCCACCATAATTGGTATACTTGGAGCAGATGTCTTGAACTATTTCTTTGCCAAGATTCATGGGGAATGACGATTGAGCTTAGGAGGTACCATGGTACCCGTATTAATTATCATAGTAGGCTCATTGTTCCTCCCCGAGACCCTAAATTCCATGATAGAACGTGGTAACCACAACAAAGGGATTCTATTACATGACTGATCCCCTCTATCTGACATATCGTAAGAAGGGATTCTACTTAGAATGACTCTATTCCGTCGTAGTTAGCCAAACATATTGAGATCCATAAGAACAATTGAGTGATCAAAATCTTGATACTACGGATATAGTTGAGTAAAAACTATGAGGTATTTTGAGGACAACATTAATTTGTGACTGAGATATCGACATTGATGAATCAAACCTAGAGATCTCAAGCTCAAGTCGACGTGGAATTCACGGCCAAAAAATAAGAAATAGAAAAAGCAAGTTGTGTACATAATTAATGTTTGGTCAAAGGTTGTACCTTTACCTTCTATAGTTTTGCAGTCATCTTGATCAAGGACTGTACTTTATTAACTCAATTGACTTCTCCCAAACTCATAAAAAGAAGGAATTTTAGCTTAGAACTAAATCACTATGTAGTTGGACTAATGGAAAATAGTATAATTTGAGGGATACAATTGGGATCCATTTAGAATCTGGAAGGGTCAAGCTCAGTTGTTCCCTTTTTGTCTTCTTTGTCACTTTGCTATTCCATTTTAATCTTTAAAATTCCTTTTTTCTTTAGTCATTATTTATTCTTTTTCCCCGCTTTAGCATACTACCCGTTTACCACTACTCTATTTCTACTACAATAAATCTTGGTGAAAAAAAACAAAGATCGAAACTTTCTTAAGATATTATTAACGAATTTGACAAAACTTTTACAAAGACAACCTTTTTAATGATTTTTAGGTTTATATTGAAAGGCAGTTTGATTTGTTTATGTTGTTTTTGTACCCTCTTGGCCAACTATAAAGATTCGCAAACCAAACTTGTTTGTCCTGTTTTTTGAGATGAGAAATATTTATTACTGCTGAGTAACACCAATTCCAAATGGTTAAGAAAAATACTTTTTCTATACCTCTTGAGTTTTGAATATATAGGGACTGGCTCGACCACTTTTGACTTTTACTTTCTCTAATCGAATTCATTCCTCTAAAGGTACAATCCTTTCTACTTTGGATCCATCAATTTACTGTTTTTAGACTTGTTAGTGTTAATGACTACTTACATATGATTTTAGTTTTTGTCAAGAATTGTTTTTCTTTCACCAATGACAATATTGTAGTCTGATAGCTGAAGCCTGAAAGTGTGAAGTTAAATTTGTGATTTTAGTGGAAATTGAGTTTTAAGTGTTGTTGATTTACAGGTATAACTCAAAATTTGATTGACTTGTGTTTAGGTTGACGATTTGACACTGCATATTCAGTTATGGATATATCTCATTGAAACGTTTGTGTTGTATATTTTTTTTTATAGAAATATCCAATTTTTCTTTGAAGTGGATGAATAAAAGGTATTTTTACAATTATGTTGGCATGTCTTTGGCAACATTTTTATCCTATAATGCTCGGACTCTGCACTTTTGATTAAAGTGCTTTTGGAAGGTTCAAATTCCAGTGGAGCTAGATCAAAACACTATAGGTATTTTTTCCCTTATTTGCTTAAAGTTGGTGAGTAGAGCTACCAGATACTTATGCTGGTTCATTGTCTAGGTTAGTGTAAGGTGGCTCAGACACTGCAATTGGACAACGCTATGAATATTCTTTCATATCTTCTAACTCCCCAGACAGACATTCAGATTTCTCCCAAGAATAATATTACGTCAGTTATTGCTTTAATACTTTGATNACTTATGCTGGTTCATTGTCTAGGTTAGTGTAAGGTGGCTCGGACACTGCAATTGGACAACGCTATGAATATTCTTTCATATCTTCTAACTCCCCAGACAGACATTCAGATTTCTCCCAAGAATAATATTACGTCAGTTATTGCTTTAATACTTTGATAGACAATAACTTTCCTCCAGGTTGAATTGCTCTAATGGATCTAAAATTTAAATGACAAGCAAAACAGATTTTTCACAAATCACAGGACTAAAATCTAATTGATTTTATAAGCAACGAGCCAGTGTTGACATCCCTTTTTAAGTTTTCCCCTATTTCCTTGCGTCTTCCCTCACACTTTAGTCTTCATCGTACTTTGGATCTTTAGTCATTAAAGTTATCATGATTAAATTGTCGAATTTAATGGTGGTTGACTTGATGAAAATAAAGGTGCAAGCTAGAGATAGTTCATATGATATATGACATGATAGGATACTTTTTATCAGAAGGTGGGTGATTAGATCTTCAGAAGATAATTACTAAACCAAGTATCATATTTTTTATTTCGATGAAACCTGAACATTTTGCCTAGGTATCATGAAAGCGGAGCATCTAAAAGTATTCTTGGTACTATAGTAGGGCTTTAGTATTATAGTATACAGACAAAGAGTACATGTTGAACAACAATGAGTTGCGTACACTATTACTATTTTACCAGGAAGTTATTTGTCCATGTTTTTTCATGCATTTAAGTTGACATTCAATTTTCCATTTCTTATATTTAACAAATTCACCCATTCTTAAAAAATAAATGTATATTGTGTGTTTGTATTTTGTGAGATTTCATATCGATGAATTGTTGATAATTTCCTATTCTAGATACACTGTGACAAGGAAGAACGAGGTGAGCTAAACGAAGAAACGATCTCCAATACTTCTGTCGTACTTCTTTAGAAAAGAAGAAGATAGAGAAACTAATCACAAGACTGTAGTTGAGTTACATTTGTAAATCTGCAATAATATCTATTTAATACATAGATTACTATTTTTATTTTGAAAGTAGCTCATAAATAGATGAGATATGAAAAATCGTCTTTACAACAATAATGTCATGTAAACAGTATGAAGCTCTTATAGATGTAAAGAATGTGTCATTTTGTAACCAAGTGACATCATTAAATTTTGCACAACTTAAAGAACTTTGTTGTTAAATGCATGTAAACAATAAGATTTTAGATTTGTACATTGTGAGAGTTAAATATTGCAAAGATGAAGTGTAAACAACATGAAGTTTATGAAGTATAGTTGCTTGTGCTAGGTAAAATTTGTTGGGAGTGTGAACATCTTGTCTATGATACTGGGATTTACTTTTATAGCAAAAAAGTTTCATTCATTTAAGGATATTCTTGCTTTGGGACTATATTACTATTAATTGTTCCCTCGTAAAAGGGGTTGGAATTATTTCCAAACATATGCCCCTGTTCTTATGCAACTCTCTCTACCAGTGATGGTGATGCATTTTGCCTGTGAACTCTATGATTTAATGGTTAGCATGGCCTAATGCATGTCGCTAAGACTTACTTTTTCTAATCGTATTGATCAGATTAAAGCATAATTATTGTAATTCTAGCATCATACATGATTATCTTATTAATAGCCTTATTTTCATTTAAGTCCCCAATTTCCAAGATGGTTTGGTTAAGACAAGTCAACATTTAAACCTTAAGATTATGCTTGCATTGGGTATGTTGCATGATATATGAATTCCTCTTGCTCGATCTCTTATTCTCTGTCATTTTTTTCTAATTTTTGTTTTAAATTCTTCCCATGGTGTGTTGCTCTATATATGGTCTGCCAGACACTGAGAAGACCTTGCAAAGGTTGTAGTACATCATACTACCACAACCTTCATATGGGTAGCTGGTGGTGTTATAATGATAGTAAAATAGTTGAGCACTTGTGAGTTATCGTTATCAGTAATTTACTTAATTTAATTCAAAGTTTTGATGACTTGCAGGTAAAGAAGCATTCAGGAAACAAGTTAATCTTACTTTCAAATCAAATGCCTAATAGTAATAAGTAGTTTATGCCTTGCAATACTTGATTATGACAAAATTTTGTATTATTCTAGCAAAATAGCTGACCCCTTCTCTCCCAAATTAGATCATTACTCGAGTTTATAAAAATGTTTTATTTATCCTTGTGGAATTATGTTATTATTGATGTGTAACTTGAAGTTGATCGGTGTGTATTTGCATTTTGAAGGTGATGTAAAGCTTCTCATAAATTGTTTTGTGATGATATTGTGGAGACTAACAATCAAAGCTGGGACCATCGAGTATATTACTCGAAACTAATGAAACATGATTAGAGTGTATATTCAATGTATTGAAGTTTTGGTGGTAACCAAGGGAATAATAATGATAACCATAATAATAATGGTCAGTTGCAGGGGTACGGAGGAGGAGGAGTGATGTTTCCTCAGCCAGTACGAGTAGTGTGGTCATGGGTAAAGGTGGAAAGCGTGACAGACGCGTGGGTGGAAGGGTATGGGCTAGGGCGTACGGATGAGGAGAAACTGATAAACCTGGAGCGGGACTGCTGTCCAGGTTTCATATCAGACGGTTTAAACAGAGTTAGGTGGGCCAACAAGGCGTATAAGGCGATGGTGGGTGAAGGGGTAGGGGAAGTGGTTGTTTGGCTCGTGATGAAAGATGATGTACGGCTTCCGGA